>NW_026783548.1:0-22000 GCF_949774975.1 Lagenorhynchus albirostris | reverse complement strand
CCCTCACACGTACGCTCCCCCTAAAGCGTTGTCGTACCCTCACCTGGACCCTAAACCGTCCCCGTCCCCTAAACCCAACCATAGCCCGAACCCTAACCCTAACCCTTCCCCGAAACCTAACCCTCACACGTCCCCTAATCCTAACCCGTACGCTAACACTAACCCGCGCCGTCACACGTACGCTCTCCCTAAAGCGTTGTTATACGCTCACTTGGACCCTAAACCGTCCCCGTCCCCTAACCCTAACCCTAGCCCGAACCCTAACCCTAACCCTTCCCCGAATCCTGACCCTCACCCGTCCCCTAATCCTAACCCGTACGATAAAACTAACCCGCGCTTTCACACGTACGCTCCCCCTAAAGCGTTGTCGTACCCTCACCTGAACCCTAAGCCGTCCCCGTCCCCTAACCCTAACCCTAGCCCGAACCCTAACCGTAACACTTCCCCGAAGCCTGACCCTCACCTGTCCCATAATCCTAGATCGTACGCCAGCACAAACCCGCGCCCTGACACATACGCTCCCCCTAAAGCGTTGTAGTACCCTCACATGGACCCTAAACCGTCCCCGTCCCCTAACCCTAACCCTAGCCCGAACCCTAACCCTAACCGTTCCCCGAAGCCTGACCCTCACCCGTCCCCTAATCCTAACCCGTACGCTAACACTAACCCGCGCCCTCACACCTACGCTCCCCCTAAAGCGTTGTCGTACCCTCACCTGGACCCTAAACCGTCCCCGTCCCCTAACCCTAACCCTAGCCCGAACCCTAACCCTAACCGTTCCCCGAAGCCTGACCCTCACCCGTCCCCTAATCCTAACCCGTACGCTAACACTAACCCGCGCCCTCACACCTACGCTCCCCCTAAAGCGTTGTCGTACCCTCACCTGGACCCTAAACCGTCCCCGTCCCCTAACCCTAACCCTAGCCCGAACCCTAACCCTAACCCTTCCCCGAAGCCTGACACTCACCCGTCCCCTAAACGTAACCCGTACGCTAACACTAACCCGCGCCCTCACACGTACGCTCCCCCTAAAGCGTTGTCGTACCGTCACCTGGACCCTAAACCGTCCCCGTCCCCTAACAATAACCCTAGCCCGAACCCTAACCCTAACCCTTCCCCGAAGCCTGACCCTCAACCTTCTCCTAATCCTAACCCGTACGCTAACACTAACCCGTGCCCTCACACGTACGCTCCACCTAAAGCGTTGTCATACACCTATCCGGACCCTAAACAGTCCCCGTCCCTTAACCCTAACCCTAGCCCGAACCCTAACACTAACCCTTCCCCGAAGCCTGAACCTCACCCGTCCCCTAATCCTAACCCGTACGCTAACACTAACCCGCGCCCTCACACCTACGCTCCCCCTAAAGCGTTATCGTACCCTCACCTGGACCCTAAACCGTCCCCATCCCCTAACCCTAACCCTAGCCCGAACCCTAACCCTAACCCTTCCCCGAAGCCTGACCCTCACCCATCCCCTAATCCTAACCCGTACGCTAACACTAACCCACGCCCTCACACGTACGCTCCTCTAAAAGCGTTGTCGTAACGTCACATGGACCCTAAACCATCCCCGTCCCCTAACCCTAACCCTAGCCCGAACCCTAACCCTAACCCTTCCCCGAAGCCTGACCCTCACCCGTCCCCTAATCCTAACCCGTACGCTAACACTAACCACGCCCTCACACGTACGCTCCCCCAAAAGCGTTGTCGTAACCTCACCTGGGCCCTAAACCGTCCCCGTCCCCTAACCCTAACCCTAGCCCGAACCTTAACCCTAACCCTTCCCCGAAGCCTGACACTCACCCGTCCCCTAATCCTAACCCGTACGCTAACACTAACCCACGCCCTCACACGTACGCTCCTCCAAAAGCATTGTCGTAACGTCACATGGACCCTAAACCATCTCCGTCCCCTAACCCTAACCCTAGCCCGAACCCTAACCCTAACCCTTCCCCAAAGCCTGACCCTCACCCGTCCCCTAATCCTAACCTGTACGCTAACACTAACCACGCCCTCACACGTACGCTCCCCCAAAAGCGTTGTCGTAACCTCACCTGGGCCCTAAACCGTCCCCGTCCCCTAACCCTAACCCTAGCCCGAACCTTAACCCTAAACCTTCCCCGAAGCCTGACACTCACCCGTCCCCTATTCCTAACCCGTACGCTAACACTACCCCGCGCCCTCACACGTACGCTCCCCCTAAAGCGTTGTCGTACCCTCACCTGGACCCTAAACCGTCCCCGTCCCCTAACCCTTAACCTAGACCGAACCCTAACCCTAACACTTCCCCGAAGCCTGACCCTGACCCGTCCCCTAATCCTAACCCGTAGGCTAACACTAACCCACGCTCTCACAAGTACGCTCCCCGTAAACCGTTGTCGTACCCTCACCTGGACCCTAAACGGTCCCCGTCCCCTAACCCTAACCCTAGCCCGAACCCTAACCCTAAACCATCCCCGAAGCCTGACACTCAGCCGTCCCCTAATCCTAACCCGTACGCTAACACTAACCCGCGCCCTCACACGTACGCTCCCCCTAAAGCGTTCTCGTACCCTCACCTGGACCCTAAACCGTCCCCATCCCCTAAACCTAACCCTAGCCCGAACCCTAACCCTAAACTTTCCCCGAAGCCTGACCCTCAACCTTCCCCTAATCCTAACCCGTTCGTTAACACTAACCCGTGCCCTCACACGTACGCTCCCCCTAAAGCGTTGTCGTACACTCATCTGGACCCTCAACAGTCCCCGTCCCCTAACCCTAACCCTAGCCCGAACCCGAACCCTAAACTTTCCCCGAAGCCTGACGCTCAACCGTGCCCTAGTCATCACCCGTACGCGAACACTAACCGCGCCCTCACACGTATGCTCCCCATAAAGCGTTGTCGTACCCTCACTTGGACCCTAAACCGTCCCCGTCCCCTAACCCTAAACCTAGCCCGAACCCTAACCCTAACCCTTCCCTGAAGCCTTCCCCTCACCCGTCCCCTAATCCTAACCCGTACGCTAAAACTAAACTGTGCCCTCACACGTACGCTCCTCCTAAAGCGTTGTCGTACCCTCATCTGGACCCTAAACCGTCCCCGTCCCCTAATCCTAAACCTAGCTCTAACCCTAAACATATCCCTTCCCCGAAGCCTTCCCCTCACCCGTCCCCTAATCCTAACCCGTACTCTAAAACTAAACTGTGCCCTCACACGTACGCTCCACCTAAAGCGTTGTCGTACCCTCACCTGGACCCTAAACCTTCCCCGTCCACTAACCCGAGCCCGAACCCTAACCCTACCCCTTCCCCGAAACCTGACCCTCAACCGTCCCCTAATCCTAACCCATACGCTAACACTAACCCGCGCCTTCACACATACGATCCCCCTAAAGCGTTGTCGTACCCTCACCTGGACCCTAAACCGTCCCCGTCCCCTAACCCTAAACTTACCACGAACCCTAACCCTAACACTTCCCCGAAGCCTGACCCTCACCCGTCCCCAAATCCTAAACCGTAAGCTAACACTAACCCGCGCCCTCACACATATGCTACCCCTAAAGTGTTCTCGTACACTCACCTGGAACCTAAACCGTCCCTGTCCGCTAACCCTAACCCTAGCCCGGACCCTAAACCTAACCCTTCCCCGAAGCGTGACCCTCACCCGTCCCGTTATCCTAGCCCGTACAATAACACTAACCCGCGCCCTCACACGTACGCTCCCCCTAAAGCGTTGTCGTACCCTCACCTGGACCCTAAACCATCCCCGTCCCCTAAACCCAACCATAGCCCGAACCCTAACCCTAAACCTTCCCCGAAACCTAACCCTCACACGTCCCCTAATCCTAACCCGTACGCTAACACTAACCCGCGCCGTCACACGTACGCTCTCCCTAAAGCGTTGTTATACGCTCACTTGAACCCTAAACCGTCCCCGTCCCCTAACCCTAACCCTAGCCCGAACCCTAACCCTAACCCTTCCCCGAATCCTGACCCTCACCCGTCCCCTAATCCTAACCCGTACGATAAAACTAACCCGCGCTTTCACACGTACGCTCCCCCTAAAGCGTTGTCGTACCCTCACCTGAACCCTAAGCCGTCCCCGTCCCCTAACCCTAACCCTAGCCCGAACCCTAACCCTAAATGTTCCCCGAAGCCTGACCCTCACCCGTCCCCTAATTCTAACCCGTACGCTAACACTAACCCGCGCCCTCACACGTACGCTCCCCCTAAAGCGTTGTCGTACCTTCACCTGGAACCTACACCGACCCCGTCCCCTAACCCTAAACCTAGCCCGTAACCTAACCCTAACACTTCCCCGCAGCCTGACCCTCAGCCGTCCCATAATCCTAACCCTTACACTAACACTAACCCACGCCCTCACACGCACGCTCCCCCTAAAGCGTTGTCGTACCGTCACCAGGACCCTAAAACGTCCCCGTCCCCTAACCCTAACCCTAGCCCGACCCTAACCCTAACACTTCCCGGAAACCTGACCCTCAACCGTCCCCTAATCCTAACCCGTACCCTAACACTAACCCGCGCCCTCACACGTACGCTCCCCCTGAAGCGTTGTCGTACCCTCACCAGGACCCTAAACCGTTCCCGTCCCCTAACCCTAACCCTAGCCAAAACCTTAACCCTAAAACTTCCCCGAAGCCTGACCCTCACTCGTCCCCTAATCCTAACCCGTACGCTAACACTAACCCATGCCCTCACACGTACGCTCCCCCTAAAGCGTTGTCGTACCCTCACCTGGAACCTACACCGTCCCCGTCTCCTAACCCTAACCCTAGCCCGACCCCTAACCCTAACACTTCCCCGAAGCCTGACCCTCACCCGTCCCCTAATCCTAACCCGTACGCTAACACTAACCCGCGCCCTAACACGTACGCTCCCCCTAAAGCGTTGTCGTACCTTCACCTGGACCCTAAACCCTCCCCATCCCCTAATCCTAACCCTAGCCCGAAACCTAACCCTACACTTCCCCGAAGCCTTCACCTCACCCGTCCCCTAATCCTATCCCGTAAACTAACACTAACCTGTGCCCTCAAACCTACACTCACCCTAAACCGTTTGCGTACCCTCACCTGGACCCTAAACCATCCCCGTCCCCTAACCCTAGCCCTAGCCCGAAAGCTAACCCTAACACTTCCCCGAAGCCAGACCCTCACCCGTCCCCTAATCCTAACCCGTATGTTAACACTAACCCGCGCCCTAACACGTACGCTCCCCCTTAAGCGTTCTCATAGCCTCACATGGACCCTAAACCGTCCCCATCCCCTAACCCATACCCTAGCCGGAACCCTAACCCTTACCCTTCCCCGAAGCCTGATCCTCACACGTTTCCTAATACTAACTCGTACGCTAACACTAACCCGCGCCCTCACACGTACGCTCCCCCTAAAGCATTGTCGTACCCTCACCTGGATCCCAAACGGTCCCTGTCCCCTAACCCTAACCCTTGCACGAAACCTAAGCCTAACCCTAACCCTTCCCCGAAGCCTGACCCACACCCGTCCCCTAATCCTAACCCGTACGCTAACACTAACCCACGCCCTCACACGTACGCGCCCCTTAAAGCGTTGTCGTACACTCACCTGGACCCTAAAACGTCCCCGTCCCCTAACCCTAACCCTATCCCGAACCCTAACTCTAACACTTCCCCGAAGCCTGACACTCACACGTCCCCTAATCCTAACCCGTACGCTAACACTAACCCGCGCCCTCACACGTACGCTCCCCCTAAAGCGTTGTCGTACCCTCACCTGGACCCTAAACCGTCCCCGTCCCCTAAGCCTAACCCTAGCCCGAACCCTAACCCTAACACTTCCCCGAAGCCTGACCCTCACCCGTCCCCTACTCCTAACCCGTACGCTAACACTAACCCGCGCCCTCACACGTACGCTCCCCCTAAATAGTTGTTGTACCCTCACCTGGACCCTAAACCGTCCCCGTCCCCTTAAACTAACACTAGCCCGAACACTAACTCTAACCCTTCCCCGGAGCCTGACCCTCACCCGTCCCCTAATCCTAACCCGTACGCTAACACTAACACGCGCGCTCACACGTACACTCCACCTAAAGCGTTGTCGTACCCTCACCTGGACCCTATACCGTCCCTGTCCCCTACCCTAACCCTAGCCCGAACCCTAACCCTAACCCTTCCCCGAAGCCTGACCCTCACCCGTCCCCTAATCCTAAACCGTACGCTAACACTAACCCGCGCCCTCACACGTACGCTCACACTAAATAGTTGTTGTACCCTCACCTGGACCCTAAACCGTCCCCATAAACTAACCCTAACACTAGCCCGAACACTAACCCTAAACCTTCCCAGAAGCCTGACCCTCAACCATCCCCTAATCCTAACCCGTATGCTAACCCTACCCACGCCCTCACACGTAAGCTCCCCCTAAAGTGTTGTCATACCCTCACTTGGACCCTAAACAGTCCCCGTCCCCTAACCCTAACCCTAGCCCGAACCCTAACCCTAACCCTTCCCCGAAGCCTGACCCTCAGCCGTCCACTAATCCTTACCCGTACGCTAACTCTAACCCGCACCCTCACACGCACGCTCCCCCTAAAGCGTTGTCGTACCCTCACCTGGACCCTAATCCGTCCCCGTCCCCTAACCCTAATCCTAGCCCGAAACCTAACCCTAACACTTCCCAGAAGCCTGACCCTCACCCGTCCCCTAATCCTAACCCGTACGCTAACACTAACCCGCGCCCTCACACGTACGCTCCCCCTAAAGCGTTGTCGTACCCTCACCTGGACCCTAAACCGTCCCCGTCCCCTAACCCTAACCCTAGCCCTAACCCAACCCCTAACCCTTACCCGAAGCCTGACCCTCACAAGACCCCTAATCCTATCACGTATGCTAACACTAACCCGCGCCCTCACACGTACGCTCCCCCTAAAGTGTTGTCTTACCCTCACCTGGACCAGAAACCGTCCCCGTCCCCTAACCCTAACCCTAGCCCAAACCGTAACCCTAAACCTTCTCCGAAGCCTGACCCTATGCCGTCCCCTAATCCTAACCCGTACGCTAACACTAACCCGCGCTTCACACGTACGCGCCCCCTAAAGCGTTGTCGTACCCTCACCTGGACCCTAAACCGTCCCCGTCCCCTAACCCTAACCCTAGCCCGAACCCTAACCCTAACCCTTCCCCGAAGCCTGACCCTCACCAGTCCCGTAATCCTAACCCATACGCTAACACCAACCCGCGCCCTCACACGTACACTCCCCCTAAAGCGTTGTGGTACCCTCACCTGGACCCTAAACCATCCCCATCCCCTAACCCTAACCGTAGCCCGAACCCTAACCCTAACACTTCCCCGAAGCCAGACCCTCACCGTCCCCTAATCCTAACCCGTACGTTAACACTTACCCGTGCCCTATCACTTACGCTCCCCCTAAAGCGTTGTCGTACCCTCACATGGACCCTAAACCATCCCCGTCCCCTAACCCTAACCCTAGCCCGAACCCTAACCCTAAACCTTCCCCGGTGCCTGACGCTCACACGTCCCCTAATCCTAACCCGTACGCTAACACTAACCCGCGCCCTCACACGTATGCTCCCCCTAAAGTGTTGTCGTACACTCACCTGGTCCCTAAACCATCCCCATCCCATAACCCTAACCATAGCCCGAACCCTAACCATAACACTTCCCCAAAGCCTGACCCCGTCCCCTAACCCTAGACCGGACCTTAAACCTAACCCTTCCCCGAAGCGTGACCCTCACCCGTTCCGTTATCCTAGCCCGTACACTAACACTAACCCACGCCCTCACACGTTCGCTCCCCCTAAAGCGTTGTCGTACCCTCACATGTATCCTAAACCGTCCCCGTCCCCAAACTCTAACCCTAGCCCGAACCCTAACCCTAAACCTTCCCCGAAGCTTGACCCTCACGCGTCCCCTAATCCTAGCCCGTACGCTAACACTATCCCGCGCCCTCACACTCACGCTCCCTTTAAAACATTGACATAACCTCTCCTGGAACTTAAACCGTCCCCGTCCCCAAACCCTAACCCTAGCCCGAACCCTAACCCTAACCATTCCCCGAAGCCAGACCCTCACCGGTCTCCTAATCCTAACGCGTTCGCTAACACTAACATGCGCCCTCACACGTACGCTCCACCTAAAGCGTTGTCGTACCCTCACCTGGACCCTAAACCTTCCCCGTCCACTAACCCGAGCCCGAACCCTAACCCTACCCCTTCCCCGAAACCTGACCCTCACCCGTCCCCTAATCCTAACCCGTACGCTAACACTAACCCGCGCCCTCACACATACGCTCCCCCTAAAGCGTTGTGGTACCCTCACCTGGCCCCTAAACCGTCCCCGTCCCCTAACCCTAACCCTAGCCCGAACCCTAACCCTAACCCTTCCCCGAAGACTGACCCTCACCCGTCCCCAAATCCTAAACCGTAAGCTAACACTAACCCGTGCCCTCACACATATGCTCCCCTAAAGTGTTCTTGTACACTCACCTGGAACCTAAACCGTCCCCGTCCCCTAACCCTAACCGTAGCCCGAACCCTAACCCTAACCCTTCCCCGAAGCCTGACCCTGACCCGTCTCCTAATCCTAACCCGTACGGTAACACTAACCCGCGCCCTCAAAGGTATGCTCTCCCTAAAGCGTTCTCGTACCGTCACCTTGACCCTAAACCGTCCCCGTCCCCTAACCCTAACCCTAGCCCAAACCCTAACCCTAACCCTTCCCCGAAGCCTGACCCTCACCCCCCCTAATATAACCCGTACGCTGACACTAACCCACGCCTTCACACGTACGCTCCCCCTAAAGCATTGTCTTTCCCTCACCTGGACCCTAAACCATCCCCATCCCCTAACCCTAACCCTAGCCCGAACCCTAACCCTAACACTTCCCCGAAGCCTGACCCTCACCTGACCCCTAATCCTAACCCGTACGCTAACACTAACCCGCGCCCTCACACGTACGCTCCCCCTAAAGCGTTGTCGTACCCTCACCTGGACCCTAAACCGTCCCCGTCCCTTACACTAACCCTAGCCAGAACCCTAACCCTAACCCTTCCCCGACACCTGACCCTCACCCGTCCCCTAATCCTAGCCCGTACGCTAACACTAACCCGCGTCCTTACACATACGCTCCCACTAAAACATTGTCATACCCTCACCTGGACCCTAAACCGTCCCCGTCCGCTAACCCTAACCCTAGCCCGGACCCTAAACCTAACCCTTCCCCGAAGCGTGACCCTCACCCGTCCCGTTATCCTAGCCCGTACAATAACACTAACCCACGCCCTCACACGTACGCTCCCCCTAAAGCGTTGTCGTACCCTCACCTGGACCCTAAACCGTCCCCGTCCCCTAACTCTAACCCTAGCCCGAACCCTAACCCTAACACTTCTCCGAAGCCTGACCCTCACCCGTCCCCTAATCCTAACCCGTACGATAAAACTAACCCGCGCTTTCACACGTACGCTCCCCCTAAAGCGTTGTCGTACCCTCACCTGAACCCTAAACCGTCCCCGTCCCCTAATCCTAACCCTAGCCCGAACCCTAACCGTAACACTTCCCCGAAGCCTGACCCTCACCTGTCCCATAATCCTAGACCGTACGCCAGCACAAACCCACGCCCTCACACATACGCTCCCCCTAAAGCGTTGTAGTACCCTCACATGGACCCTAAACCATCCCCGTCCCCTAACCCTTAACCTAGCCCGAATCCTAACCCTAAATGTTCCCCGAAGCCTGACCATCACCAATCGCCTAATCCTAACTCGTACGCTAACACTAACCCACGCGCTCACACGTACGCTCCCCCTAAAACGTTGTCGTACCCTCACCTGGACCCTAAACCGTCCGCGTTCCCTAACCCTAACCCTAGCCCGAACCCTAACCCTAACCCTTCCCCGAAGCCTGACCCTCACCCGTCCCCTAATTCTAACCCGTACGCTAACACTAACCCGCGCCCTCACACGTACGCTCCCCCTAAAGCGTTGTCGTACACTCACGTCGACCCTAAACCGTCCCCGTCCCCGACCCCTAACCCTAGCCCGAACCCTAACCATAACGCTTCCCCGAAGCCTGACCCTCACCCGTCCCAAAATCCTAACCCGTACGCTAACACTAACCCGCGCCCTCACACGTACGCTCCCCCTAAAGCGTTGTCATACCCTCACCTGGACCCTAAACCGTCCCCGTCCCCTAACCCTAACCCTAGACCGAACCCTATTCCTAACCCTTCCCCTAAGCCTTCCCCTCAACCGTCCCTTAATCCTAACCCGTACGCTAACAGTAACCCGTGCCCTCACACGTACGCTCCCCCTAAAGTGTTGTCGTACCCTTACCTGGACCCTAAACCATCCCCGTCCCCTTACCCTAACTCTAGCCCGAACCCTAACCCTAACCCTTCCCCGAAGCCTGACCCTCACCCGTCCCCTAATGCTAACCCGTAGTCTAACACTAACCCGCGCCCTCACACCTACGCTCCCCCTAAAGCGTAGTTGTACCCTCACCTGGACCCTAAACCGTCCCCGTCCCCTAACCCTAACCCTAGCCCGAACCCTAACCCTAGCCCTTCCCCGAAGCATGACCGTCACCCGTCCCCTAATCCTAACCTGTACGCTAACACTAACCCTCGCCCTCACATGTACGCTCCCCCTAAAGCGTTGTCGTACTCTCACATGGAACCTAAACCGTCCCCGTCCCCTAACCCTAACCCTAGCCCGAACCCTAACCCTAACCCTTCCCCGAAGCCTGACCCTCACCGGTCCCCTAATGCTAACCCGTATGCTAACACTAACCCGCGCCCTCACACGTACGCTCCCCCTAAAGCGTTGTCGTACCCTCACCTGGACCTTCCCCGTCCCCTAACCCTAACCCTAGCCCGAACCCTAACCCTAACCCTTCCCCGAAGCCTGACCCTCACCCATCCCCTAATCCTAACCCGTACGCTAACAGTAACCCGCCCCCTCACACGTACGCTCCCCCTAAAGCGTTGTCGTACCCTCACCTGGACCCTAAACCGTCCCTGTCCCCAACCCTAACCCTAACCCTTACCGGAAGCCTTACTCTATCCCGTCCCCTAATCCTAACCCGTAAGCTAACACTAACCCATCCCCTCACAGGTACGCTCAACCTAAAACGTTGTCGTACACTAAGCTGTCCCCTAAACCCTTCCCATCCCCGAACCCTAACCCTAACCCTAACGCTAACCCTTACCCGAAGCCTTACCCTTAACCGTCACCTAATCCTAACCAGTACGCTAACACTAACCCGTGCCCTCACACGTATGCTCACCCTAAACCATTGTCATACCCTAACCTGACCCATAAACCATCCCCGACCCTAACCCTAACCCTAACCCTTACCCAAAGATGTAACCTAACCCGTCCACTACTCCTAACACTTACGCTAACACTAAACCGTGCCCTCACGCATACGCTCACCCTAAACCGTTTTTGTACCCTAACCTGTCCCCTAAACGGTCCCCGTCCCCTAACCCTAACCCTTACCCGAAGCCTTACCGTAACCCATCCCCTAATACTAACCTGTACGCTAACACTAATCCATGCTCTCACACGTACACTCACCCTAAACCGTTGGCGTACCCTAACCTGTCCCCTAAACCATCCCCGTCCCCTAACCCTTACCATAACCCTAACCCTAACCCTAACCCTAACCCATACCCAAAGCCTTACTCTATCCCGTCCCCTTATCCTAACCCGTACGCTAACACTAACCCATGCCTTCACACGTACGCTCATGCTAAACCATTGTCGTACCCTAACCTGTCCCCTAAACGGTCCCCATCCCCTAACCCTAACCCTAACCCTAAACCTAACCCTAAAGCTTAACCGAAGGCTTACCCTAAACCGTCCCCTAATCGTAACACATACACTAACACTATCCAGTGCCCTCACAAGTACGCTCACCCTGAAACGTTGTCGTACCCTAACCTGTCCCCTAAACCATCCACGTCCCCTAACCCTCACCATAACCCTAACCCTAACCCTAACCCTAACCCTTACCCAAAGCCTTACTCTATCCCGTCCCCTAATCCTAACCCGTATGCTAACAGTAACCCATGCCCTCAGATGTACGCTCACCCTAAACCGTTGTCATACCCTAACCTGTCCCCTAAACCGTCCCCGTCCCCTAACCCTAACCCTAAACCTAACACTAACCCTTACCCGAAGCTTTATCCTAATCCGTCCCCTAATCGTAACCCGCACGATAACACTAACACGTGCCCTCACACGTACCCTCATCCTAAACCATTGACGTACCCTAACCTGTCCCCTAAACCGTCCCCGTCCCCTAACCCTAATCCTAATCCTAACATTAACTCATCCCCTAATCCTAACCCATACGCTAACACTAACTCTTGCCCTCACACGTACGCTCACCCTAAGCCGTTTTCATACCCTAACCTGTACCCTAAACCGTCACAATCCCCTAACCCTAACCCTAACCCTAACCCTTACCAGAAGTCTTACCCTAACCCGTCCCCTAATCCCAAACCGTACGCTAACACTAACCTGTGCCCTCACACGTACGCTTACCACAGACCGTTTTCGTACCCTAACCTTTCTCCTCAATGGTCCGCGTCCCCTAACCAACCCTAACCTGAAGCCTTAACCTAACCCGTCCCCTAATCCTAACCCGTACGCTAACACTAACCCGTGCTCTCACACGTATGCTCACCCTAAACAGTTGTCATACCCTAACCTGTCCCCTAAACCGTCCCCTAACCCTAACCCTAACCCTAACTCTAACCCTAACCCTAACCGTTACCCTAAGCCTTAGACTAACCCGTCACCTAATCCTAACCCGTACGCTAACACTAACCCGCGCCGTCACACGTACGCTCACCCTAAACCGTTGTCGTACCTTAACCTGTCCCCTAAACCGTCCCCGTCCCCGAACCCTAACCATAACCCTTACCGGAAGCCTTACCCTAACCCGTCCCCTAATCCTAACCCGTAAGCTAACACTAACCCATGCCCTCACATGTATGCTCACCCTAAACAGTTTTCGTACCCTAACCTGTCCCCTAAACCGTCCCCGTCCCCTAACTCTAGCCCTAACCCTAACCCTTACCCTAAGCCTTAGACTAACTTGTCCCCTAATCCTAACCCGTACGCTAACACTAACCCGTGCCCTCACATGTACGCTCACCCTAAACCATTGTCGTACCCTAACCTGTCCTCTAAACCGTCCCCGTCCCCGTCCCCTAATCCTAACCCTAACCCCAACACTTATCCGAAGCCTTACCCTAACCCATCCCTTGATCCTAACCCGTAGGCTAAGACTAACCCGTGCCCTCACACGTACGCTTACCCTAAACCATTGTTGTACCCTAACCTGTTCCCTAAACCTTCCCTTCCCCTAACCCTAACACTAACCCTTACCCGAAGCCTTACCCTAACCCGTCCCCTAGTCCTAAACCATATGCTAACACTAACCCGTGCCCTCAGACGTACGCTCACCTTAAACCGTTGTCATACCCTAACCTGTCCCCTAAACCGTCCCCGTCCCCTAAACCTAACCCTAACCCTAACACTTACCTGAAGCCTTACACTAACCCATCCCCTAATCCTAACCCGTTCACTAACACTAACCCGTGCCCTCACACGTACACTCACACTAAACTGTTGGCATTCCCTAACCTGTCCCCTAAACCGTCCCCGTCCCCTAACCCTCATCATAACCCTAACCCAAATCCTAACCCTAACCCATACCCAAAGCCTTACTCAATCCCGTCCACTAATCCTAATCCCTACGCTAACACTAACCCATGCCCTCAGATGTACGCTCACCCTAAACCGTTGTCGTACACTAACAAATCCCTTAAACCGTCCCCGTCCCCTAACCCTAACCCTAAACCTAACCCTAACCCTTACCCGAAGCCTTATCCTAACCGGTCCCCTAATCCTAACGCGTACGCTAACACTAAACCGTGCCCTCACACGTAAGCTCACCCTAAACCATTGTCATACCCTAAACTGTCCCATAAACCGTCCCCGTCCCCTACCCTAACCTTAACCCTAAACCATTGTGGTACCCTAACCTGTCCCCTAAACCTTCCCGGTCCCCTAACCCTAACCCTAAACTTAACCGTTACCTGAAGCCTTACCTTAACCCGTCCGCTTATCCTAACCCGTACGCTAACACTATCCTGAGTCCTCACGCGTACGCTCACCCTAAACCGTTGTCGTACCCTAACCTGTCCCCTAAACCGTCCCCGTCCCCTAACCCTAACCCTAATCCTAACCCTATCTCGTCCCCTAATCCTAACCCATACGCTAACACTAACTCGTGCCCTCACACGTACGCTCACCCTAAACCGTTTTCATACCCTAACCTGTACCCTAAACCGTCCCCGTCCCCTAACCTTAACCCTAACCCTAACCCTTACCGGAAGCCTTACCCTAAACCGTCCCTTAATCCTAACCCTTAGGCTAACACTATCCCGTGCCCTCACACGTACGCTCACCCTAAACCGTTGTCGTACCCTAACCTGTCCCCTAAACCGTCCCCGTCCCCGTGCCCTAACCCTAACCCTTACCCGAAGCCTTACCCTAAATCGTCCCCTAATCCTAACCCGTACGCTAACACTAACCCGTGCCCTTACACGTACGCTCACCCTAAACCGTTGACATACCCTAACCTGTCCCCTAAACCATCCTCGTCCCCTAACCCTAACCCTAACCCTAACGCTTACCAGAAGCCTTACCCTAACACGTCCCCTAATCCCAACCCGTACGCTAACACTAACCTGTGCCCTCACACGTACGCTCATCCTAAACCGTTGTCGTACCCTAACCTGTCCCCTAAACCGTTCCTGTCCCCTAACCCTAACCCTAACCCGAAGCCTTACCCTAACCCGTCCCCTTATCCTAACCCGTACGCTAACTCTAACCCGTGCCCTCACACGTACGCTCACCCTAAACGCTTGGCATACCCTAACCTGTCCCCTAAACTGTCCCCGTCCCTTAACCCTCACCATAACCATAAGCCTAACCCTAACCCTAACCCATACCCAAAGCCTTACACTATCCCGTCCCCTATTCCTAACCCGTACGCTTACACAAACCCATGCCCTCAGATGTACGCTCACCCTAAACCATTGTCATACCCTAACCTGTCCCCTAAACCGTCCCTGTCCCCTAACCCTAACCCTAACCCTTCCCCTAATCCTAACCCTTACGCTAACACTAACCCGTGCCCTCACACGTATGCTTACCCTAAACCATTGTCGTACCTTAACCTGTACCCAAAACCGTCCCTGTCCACCTAACCCTAACAGTAACCCTAACCCTTACCTAACCCTAACCCCTACCCGAAGCCTTACCCTAACCCGTCCCCTAGTCCTAACACGTACGATAACACTAACCCGTGCCTTCACGCTTATGCGCACCCTAAACCATTGTCGTACACTTACCTGTCCCCTAAACTGTCCCCGTCTCCTAACCCTAACCCTAACCCTTACCCAAAGCCTTACCCTAACCCGTCCCCTAATCCTAACAAGTACGCTAACACTAACCCATACCCTAACACGCACGCCTCACCCTAAACCTTTGTCGTACCCTAACCTGTACCGTAAACCGTCCCTGTCCCCTAACCGTAACCCTAACCCTTACCTGAAGCCTTACCCTCACCCGTCCCCTAATCCTAACCCGTACGCTAACACTAACCCATACCCTAACACTTATGCTCACCCTAAACCTTTGTTGTACCCTAACCTGTGCCCTAAACTGTCTCCATTCCCTAACCCTAACCGTACCCCTTACTGGAAGCCGTACCCTAAACTTTCCCCTAATTCTTACCCGTACACTGACACTATCCTGTACCCTAACACGTACGCTCACCCTTAACCATTGTCGTACCCTAAACTGTACCCTAATCCGACCCTGTCCCCTAACCCTAACACTTACCCGAGGCCTTACCCTAACTCGTGCCCTAATCCTAAGCCATACCCTAACACTAACCTGTACTCTAATACCTATGCTCACCCTAAACCGTTGTTGTACCCTAACATGTACCCTAAACCGTCCCAGTCCCATAAGCCTAACCCTAACACTTACCCGAAGCCTTATCCCATCCTGTCCCCTCATCCTAACCCATATGCTAACACTAACTCATATCCTAACACGTACACTCACCCTAAACCGTTGTAGTACCCTAATCTGTACCCTAAACCGTCCCCATCCCTTAACCCTAACCCTAACCCTAACCCTTACCTGAAGCCTTAACCTAACCCGTCACCTAATCCTAACCCGTACGCTAACACTAACCTATACCCCAACACGTGCAGTCACCCTAAACTGCTGTCACACCCTAACCTGTACCCTAAACTGTCCCCCTCTCCTAACCCTAACCCTTACCTGAAACCTTACCCTAACCCGTCCCCAATCCTAACTCGTACGCTAAACTAACCCATACCCTAACACGTACACTCAACCTAAACCATTGTCGTACCCTAAACTGTACCCTAAACTTCCCCATCCCCTAACCCTAACCCTAACCTTTACCCGAAGCCTTACCTTAACCTGTCCCCTAATCCTAACCCGTATGCTAACACTAACCCATGCCCTAACATGTACACTCACCCTAAACCATCGTCGTTCCCTAACCTGTATCCTAAACCTTCCCAGTCCCCTAATCCTAACCTTAAACTTTACCTGAAGCCTTACCCTAACCCGTCCCCTAATTCTAACCCATATTCTAACACTAACCCATACCCTAACACGTACGCTCACCCTAAACTCTTGTCGTACCCTAACCTGTACCCTAAACTTTCGCTGTCCCCTATCCCTATCCCTAACACTTACCCGAAGTCTTACCCTATCCGGTCCCCTAATCCTAACCCATACGCTAACTCTAACTCATACCCTAACACGAATGCTGACTCTCAAACATTGTCATATCCTAACCTGTTCCCTAAACGGTCACCGTCCCCTATCCCTAACGCTAACCCTAACCCTTACCCGAAGCCTTACCCTAACCCGTCCCCTAATCCTAACCCGTACGCTAACACTAACCCTTACCCTTACATGTACGCTATCCCTAAACTGTTGTCGTACCGTAACCTCTACCCTAAACCGTCCCCATTCCCTAAACATAACCCTAACCTGAAACATTACCCTAACACTTACCCTAATCCTAAACGGTACACTAACACTGACCTATACCCTAACACTTTCGCTCACCCTAAACCATTGTCACATCCTAAACCATACCCGTTCCCTAACCCTAACCTTAACCCTAACCCTAAACCTACTTATAGCACTATAACTCAGGAAAATTAAAATAACAAGAAACAACCACCCCAAAGTTTAGGGCTGCTCTGTTTACAAGTGTCTCGACTACGGTACAAATTAAATATCCTTGAAAGAGAGAAATGGATAAAGATGTTTTCATACTTACGTACAATGGAACATCACTCAGCAATGAAATCAATGTCGTCTGACCCGTACAAGCATAATGAATGGATTTAGGTACAATGATTCAAAGGAAATAAGTCACACAGAAAAAGAAACTTATCATAAGATATCACTTATAGAGGGAATGTAAACTTGGTTACACATGAACTGAATTACAAAACAGAACAGAGTCTCACAGTTAGAAAACAAACTTATGCTTTCTTAAGGGGAATGATGAGTTGGGGTGCTACGTAAAACCAGAGATTGAAATTAGCACAGATACTATTCCATAAGCCAAATATGTAATAAACGAGATATACTCCTTGCTCAACGAATTAGACTGAACACCACCTATTCACTGCAGAGGAATATATCTGACAATAAGAATATTAAAATATATGTATTTATATGTCTCCGTAAGAGAATCAAGTGTGTGTAGAGCAGTATACACAGCCATGAAAATCAACTAAACCCCATTATTAAAATAAATTTCAAAAACAAAGACAGTGAAGGAAAGAAAGTTCTTAAATAATTCATTCAGGGCTTGTGATGAAACTTGGATTTACCACATCTACACCCACAGCTGGGTGAGACATAAGGCAGGACATTTGGGGCTGAGAGGATTGGTGAGGTTCGGTGAGCAAATGGAGACCCTTTGAAGTAATACTGTATGCTACCCACTCCATGGGTCCCAACTCTCCTGGTTTAAGGGATTCTTCCTACAGCTAAAACATGCATGGGAAACCCAGAGGATTGTACACCATGTGATCGGGCAACGTTTCTAAAAAGCATCTCATTTTTTGTCCCTTGGTACATGGGTTCGCCATTCCAGATGCTTTACTAAAACTCTCCCCACGTGGAGAGTCTGTGCCTTAAAACTCCTGTTTAGCACAGTTAGCAGTTTCTGCAGAGGTTGAACGGGAATAGGGAGAACCAATGAGAGACTAGCTGAATATATCCAGGAAAAAATGCATACGGCCTTTTTTGCCAACCAAGGAAGCGTGCAATGGAAATCCGCACTACAATGAAGTCTCACTTCCCACCGGTCAAATGGACCATCTGAAAAAAGTGTAAAAACCAGAAAGGCAGGACAGGCCATGGAGAACAGGGAGCCTTGTTATGCTGATGGGCGGGATGTAAATGGCCAACAGCCACTCTGGAGAAGTGTATGGTGTTTCCTGAAACATCTAAAAAACAAAGCTACAGAGACTCGGGCACTTCCACCTATGGCTCTATAGCTTAGGAAAATTAAAATCAACAAGACTCAGCCACCCCAAAGTTTAGGGCTGCTGTGTTTACAAGAACCTCGACAACGGAACAACTTAAGTATCCCAGAAAGAGAAAAATGGATAAAGAAGTTGTGGTACTTACATAGAATGGAATATCACTCTGCAATGAAATCAATGTCATCAGGCCCGTAGCAGCATAATGAGTGGATTTAGGTAAGATGATTCTGAGTGAAATAAGTCACACAGAAAAAGAAACTAGTCATAAGATATCACTTATAGAGGGAATGTAAACTTGGCTACACATGAACTGAATTACAAAACAGAACAGAGTCTCACATTTAGAAAACAAACTTTTGCTTGCTTAAGGGGAAAGGTGAGTTGGGGTGCTGCATAAAACCAGAGATTGAAATTAGCACAGATACCGTTCCATAAGCCAGTAATAGACAAGATATACTCCTTGTTCAACGAAGTGGACTCAACACCCCCATTCACTGCAGAAGAATATATCTGACTAGTAAGAATCTTAAAACCTATGTGTTTATATGTCTCCATAAGAGGATCAAGTGTGCATCGAGCGGCATAAACACAGCAGTGAAAATCAGCTAAACCCCATTATAAAAATAAATTTCAAAATCAAAACACAAAGACAGTGAAAGAGAGATAAATTCTTAAATAATTCATTCAGGGCTTGTGACAAAACCTGGATTTACCACATCTACACCCACAGCTGGGAGAGACATAAGGCTGGACACTTGGGGCTGTGAGGATTGGTGAGGTTCGGTGAGCAAATGCAAACCCTTTGAAGTAGCACTGCGTGCTACCCATTCCATGGGTCCCAACTCTCCAGGTTTAAGGGATTCTTCCTACAGCTAAAACATGCATGGGAAACCCAGAGGATGGTCCACAGTGTGATCGGGCAAGGTTTCTAAAACGCATCTCATTATTCATCCGCTGGTACTCGGGTTCGCCATTCCAGACGCTTTACTAACAATCTCCCCACTTGGAGAGTCAGTGCTTGTAACCTCCTGTTTGGCACACTCTGCAATTTCTGCGGAGGATGAACGGAAATAGGGAGAACCAATGAGAGACTAGCTGTAGGTGTTTGGACGGGCACATTTCACTCTAATTTCCCACCAGGATGTAGAATTAACCAAAGACTCAGCGTGCCGTGCCGGAACCAGATTAGGGCCTGAAGCAATCCTGTTGATTTGTGGCCAGCTCACAGAAAGCGAGTTGAAAAAAGGAGCTCAGGGGCACTGCAATTCACAAACTTGCAGAGTTATAAAGGACAACTATCGTCCAAAAATATATTGAGGTATGGCTGTGAAGAGGACTTGAAACAAGGCACAATTGCAGGAAACAGATTTCAGGAGGTAGATTGGAATTGCATTTAAAGCATATGAAAAGCGGCAGATGTTCGGCAACGATGCACTTGGCCAAAAAGTGCGTATGCGTTTTTTCCTGAATATATTCAGGATAAAACACATACGCCCTTTTTGGCCAACCAAGCAAGCGGGAAATTCAAATCTGCACTACAAAGAAGTCTCATCCTAACACGTACCCTAACCCTATCCCGCTACCGTACCCTAACCTGTACCTGAGACCGTACCCGTTCCCTAACCCTAACCCTTACCGTAAGCTGTACACAAACACTAACCCATATGCTAACATGTACCCTAACAGTAATACATAGCCATACACTAAACTTTATCCTTACCCTACCCCATATCCTAACCCTTTCCCTAAACCATACCATAACCCGTACCCTAATCCTAACCCATCCCCTAACATTAACCCATAACGTAACCCGTACCCTAATCCTAACCCATACACTAACACATACCCTAACCCTAACCCGTTGTTATACCCTAACCTGCAACCTAATCTGTACCCATTCCCTAACCCTAACCCTAACCCTTACACTATCCCGTACCATAATCCTAACCTGTACACTAACACTAAACCGTACCCTAACACTTACCCTACTCCTAACCCGTGGTCATACCCTAAACTGTACCCCAAACCATACCCGTTCCCTAACCCTAACCCTAAACCTTACCCTAAACCATACTTTAATCCTAACCCGTACACTAACACTAAACTGTACCCTAACACGTACCCTAACCCTAACCCTTTGTTGTTCCCTATACTGTACCTTAAACTGTACCCCTTCCTTAACACTAAACCTAACCCTAACCCTTACCCTAACCCATACCTAACACTAACCCATACACTAAGCTTAACCATAACCCTGAATGTAAACCATACCCTAATCCTAACCCATACCCTAACACTAACCCATACCTTAACCCGTACCCTAACACTAAACCATAGCCATACCCTAAACTGTACCCTAACACTAACCCATACCATAACCATAACCCTCAACCATACTCTAAGCCGTACAATAATCCTAACCCGTATCCTAACCCTAAACCTTACCCTAAACCCTAATCCTTACCCCTAGCTTAATTTTGTTTTTTTGTATTTAAAAAAATATTTTCTTGGGTTAAAACAAACTAGCAGAACAACAAAATAGGGGGCTTCGCTGGTGGTGCGGTGGTTAGAATCTGCCTGCTAATGCAGGGGACACAGGTTCGAGCCCTGGTCTGGGAGGATCCCACATGCCATGGAGCAACTAGGCCCATAAGCCACAACCAGTGAGCCCTCGCATCTGGAGCCTGTGCTCTGCAACAAGAGAGGCCGCAATAGTGAGAGGCCCGCACACCGAGATCAAGAGTGGCCCCCCACTTGCCACAACTAGAGAAAGCCCTCACACGGAAACTCAGACCCAACACAACAAAAATAAATAAATAAATAATAAACTCCTACGCCCCCCCCAGAAAAAGAACAACAAAATAAAACAGAAAGTAACCTGAGTGTCCCTCAAAAAGCTAAGTCTGAAATAGTTGGTACTTCTGTTCTATGGACTGTTATGTAGCCTATAAAAAGTGTGAGAGCTAAATCTGTTTTTCTACAGTGAGAAGCATGATATTCCAGATGTATAGAACACCTGGATAAAATGAGAACTCTACATATTATGCTGATCGTTTCAGTAAATGGGAAAGGATGGCAAGTGGTAAAATATTATCTTTTCCTTTAATTTTTAAAATTTCACTTGTTACAAAGAACTTCAGTTATAATTGTACTTTAAAAAAGTAACAATGGAAATTTAAAAGAAAAAATATATATTGTGTGTTCAGTTACGTTTCATAGAATTATGAAATACTCCACCCTCTGGCCATTACCTGCAAAAGCAGCTTTAAAACCTATGCTAATTTTCACTTCATATGAACAAGTCCTGCAGGGCTGTAAAGGAAACCTGCCTTCATCATGTTTTGCGGGAGGTAAAGGCCAAAGTATTT
>NW_026783547.1:0-71000 GCF_949774975.1 Lagenorhynchus albirostris | reverse complement strand
CGAAGCACTCTGAGAGGGCTAACAGGCCTGTCGAGAGCAGGGAAGGTCAGGTAGCTTCAAGGCAGCATGAACGCAGCCTTCCAAACGGGAAAGCAAGGCTACTTGCAGCAGGCCCCCGTTTCCGTGGGCGCACTCAGCAGACATCCCCGTGGTTTCTCACAAGCCCAAAGAGACACAGGTCACCCTGAGTTTCCTTCCCTGAATCAACTTCTCGAAGTAGGGTGTTCTGCGTCAAGCGAACTGCCTCAGCCAAGGAACGCCGTAGCTGCTCCTCTGGGCCTGTGGCTATTCAAAGCCTGCAGTGCCACAGGAGGAAGGGGACGTACATGGCAGTAAGAACGCAAGCCGACTCTCTCCGGGAGGCACGGTGACTTCAGGCAGGAGGTCCTAGTTGGACTGCGAAGCCGAGGGTTTCTCTGAGTTCAGCTCAGCCTAGGGTAATGCGTAAGACTTCGACGCCATGTGGGACGTGCCAGAACGGTGTCCGGGAACGTGTGCGAGTGCTGAGGACCCTAAGCTGCTCCCAAGGGGAGTGCAGCGCGTTTCCCTACGCTGGGCATCCACAGAGGGGCTCTAAAGGGCTACGGGCCTGGATGTTGCTTAGCAGACCCAGGTGGGCCTGGCGGTACTCAGTGTTCCTGCCGGGAACAGGGGGCCCGCGCCAGCCTCCTAGGTGTCCAGAAAACCCTGCTGCCGTTGAAGGTGCCCAGAGCCGAGGCCACCGCCTCATGGAAACTGCTGCACGCCTCCGCTTCTGCACCGCCACTCGGGGCCTTTCTTCCAGGCCTGTGTTCGTGCTGCGCGTGCCGTTAGCGACACGGCATGGTGAGATGCTGACTTTCTCCTCGGGCAGAGTGACTTCAGGTACGAGGTCCTCGAAGTATTCAAAGCACAGTGTTTTCCCATGGCAGCTCACACAAGGGCCATGACAAAGTCGCACTCACCCGAAATGCTGTCCTGAGGCTGTTCGAGGGTTCTGGAAATGTAGCGCTCCTCGAGGGACGTCCAGTGTGTAGCCCATCGCGCGGCACGCACAGAGGGCCTCCGGGGGTGGTGTGGGGGGGGTCAACCAATGGGCCTCGAAGTTGCTCAGCCGCCCCACAGGGGTCTGGAGGTACTCGGTGAACTTGGAGGGAAAGTGATGCATACCCGAGAGGCCTAGGAGTCCTCCAAAGTGTACTACTTCCTTTAAAATAAAGCCTCTACGCGACTGAGAACTCATGGAGACAGCTGCCTGCCTCCCTTTCTGCACGGCTACTAGGGGCCTACGCTGGAGGCAGCTTGTCACGTTGAGGTTCCCTCTAGCTCTAGAGCTTGTCAGGCGGACCAGAGCCGCGGCCATGGAAGCACGTGGTTTAGACAGAGCAGACTCATAACGTTCCCCGAAGCACTCTGACAGGGCTAACAGGCCTGTCGAGAGCAGGGAAGGTCAGGTAGCTTCAAGGCAGCATGAACGCAGCCTTCCAAACGGGAAAGCAAGGCTACTTGCAGCAGGCCCCCGTTTCCGTGGGCGCACTCAGCAGACATCCCCGTGGTTTCTCACAAGCCCAAAGAGACACAGGTCACCCTGAGTTTCCTTCCCTGAATCAACTTCTCGAAGTAGGGTGTTCTGCGTCAAGCGAACTGCCTCAGCCAAGGAACGCCGTAGCTGCTCCTCTGGGCCTGTGGCTATTCAAAGCCTGCAGTGCCACAGGAGGAAGGGGACGTACATGGCAGTAAGAACGCAAGCCGACTCTCTCCGGGAGGCACGGTGACTTCAGGCAGGAGGTCCTAGGTGGACTGCGAAGCCGAGGGTTTCTCTGAGTTCAGCTCAGCCTAGGGTAATGCGTAAGACTTCGACGCCATGTGGGACGTGCCAGAACGGTGTCCGGGAACGTGTGCGAGTGCTGAGGACCCTAAGCTGCTCCCAAGGGGAGTGCAGCGCGTTTCCCTACGCTGGGCATCCACAGAGGGGCTCTAAAGGGCTACGGGCCTGGATGTTGCTTAGCAGACCCAGGTGGGCCCGGCGGTACTCAGTGTTCCTGCCGGGAACAGGGGGCCCGCGCCAGCCTCCTAGGTGTCCAGAAAACCCTGCTGCCGTTGAAGGTGCCCAGAGCCGAGGCCACCGCCTCATGGAAACTGCTGCACGCCTCCGCTTCTGCACCGCCACTCGGGGCCTTACTTCCAGGCCTGTGTTCGTGCTGGGCGTGCCGTTAGCGACACGGCATGGTGAGATGCTGACTTTCTCCTCGGGCAGAGTGACTTCAGGTACGAGGTCCTCGAAGTATTCAAAGCACAGTGTTTTCCCATGGCAGCTCACACAAGGGCCATGACAAAGTCGCACTCACCCGAAATGCTGTCCTGAGGCTGTTCGAGGGCTCTGGAAATGTAGCGCTCCTCGAGGGACGTCCAGTGTGTAGCCCATCGCGCGGCACGCACAGAGGGCCTCCGGGGGTGGTGTGGGGGGGGTCAACCAATGGGCCTCGAAGTTGCTCAGCCGCCCCACAGGGGTCTGGAGGTACTCGGTGAACTTGGAGGGAAAGTGATGCATACCCGAGAGGCCTAGGAGTCCTCCAAAGTGTACTACTTCCTTTAAAATAAAGCCTCTACGCGACTGAGAACTCATGGAGACAGCTGCCTGCCTCCCTTTCTGCACGGCTACTAGGGGCCTACGCTGGAGGCAGCTTGTCACGTTGAGGTTCCCTCTAGCTCTAGAGCTTGTCAGGCGGACCAGAGCCGCGGCCATGGAAGCACGTGGTTTAGACAGAGCAGACTCATAACGTTCCCCGAAGCACTCTGACAGGGCTAACAGGCCTGTCGAGAGCAGGGAAGGTCAGGTAGCTTCAAGGCAGCATGAACGCAGCCTTCCAAACGGGAAAGCAAGGCTACTTGCAGCAGGCCCCCGTTTCCGTGGGCGCACTCAGCAGACATCCCCGTGGTTTCTCACAAGCCCAAAGAGACACAGGTCACCCTGAGTTTCCTTCCCTGAATCAACTTCTCGAAGTAGGGTGTTCTGCGTCAAGCGAACTGCCTCAGCCAAGGAACGCCGTAGCTGCTCCTCTGGGCCTGTGGCTATTCAAAGCCTGCAGTGCCACAGGAGGAAGGGGACGTACATGGCAGTAAGAACGCAAGCCGACTCTCTCCGGGAGGCACGGTGACTTCAGGCAGGAGGTCCTAGGTGGACTGCGAAGCCGAGGGTTTCTCTGAGTTCAGCTCAGCCTAGGGTAATGCGTAAGACTTCGACGCCATGTGGGACGTGCCAGAACGGTGTCCGGGAACGTGTGCGAGTGCTGAGGACCCTAAGCTGCTCCCAAGGGGAGTGCAGCGCGTTTCCCTACGCTGGGCATCCACAGAGGGGCTCTAAAGGGCTACGGGCCTGGATGTTGCTTAGCAGACCCAGGTGGGCCTGGCGGTACTCAGTGTTCCTGCCGGGAACAGGGGGCCCGCGCCAGCCTCCTAGGTGTCCAGAAAACCCTGCTGCCGTTGAAGGTGCCCAGAGCCGAGGCCACCGCCTCATGGAAACTGCTGCACGCCTCCGCTTCTGCACCGCCACTCGGGGCCTTTCTTCCAGGCCTGTGTTCGTGCTGCGCGTGCCGTTAGCGACACGGCATGGTGAGATGCTGACTTTCTCCTCGGGCAGAGTGACTTCAGGTACGAGGTCCTCGAAGTATTCAAAGCACAGTGTTTTCCCATGGCAGCTCACACAAGGGCCATGACAAAGTCGCACTCACCCGAAATGCTGTCCTGAGGCTGTTCGAGGGCTCTGGAAATGTAGCGCTCCTCGAGGGACGTCCAGTGTGTAGCCCATCGCGCGGCACGCACAGAGGGCCTCCGGGGGTGGTGTGGGGGGGGTCAACCAATGGGCCTCGAAGTTGCTCAGCCGCCCCACAGGGGTCTGGAGGTACTCGGTGAACTTGGAGGGAAAGTGATGCATACCCGAGAGGCCTAGGAGTCCTCCAAAGTGTACTACTTCCTTTAAAATAAAGCCTCTACGCGACTGAGAACTCATGGAGACAGCTGCCTGCCTCCCTTTCTGCACGGCTACTAGGGGCCTACGCTGGAGGCAGCTTGTCACGTTGAGGTTCCCTCTAGCTCTAGAGCTTGTCAGGCGGACCAGAGCCGCGGCCATGGAAGCACCTGGTTTAGACAGAGCAGACTCATAACGTTCCCCGAAGCACTCTGACAGGGCTAACAGGCCTGTCGAGAGCAGGGAAGGTCAGGTAGCTTCAAGGCAGCATGAACGCAGCCTTCCAAACGGGAAAGCAAGGCTACTTGCAGCAGGCCCCCGTTTCCGTGGGCGCACTCAGCAGACATCCCCGTGGTTTCTCACAAGCCCAAAGAGACACAGGTCACCCTGAGTTTCCTTCCCTGAATCAACTTCTCGAAGTAGGGTGTTCTGCGTCAAGCGAACTGCCTCAGCCAAGGAACGCCGTAGCTGCTCCTCTGGGCCTGTGGCTATTCAAAGCCTGCAGTGCCACAGGAGGAAGGGGACGTACATGGCAGTAAGAACGCAAGCCGACTCTCTCCGGGAGGCACGGTGACTTCAGGCAGGAGGTCCTAGGTGGACTGCGAAGCCGAGGGTTTCTCTGAGTTCAGCTCAGCCTAGGGTAATGCGTAAGACTTCGACGCCATGTGGGACGTGCCAGAACGGTGTCCGGGAACGTGTGCGAGTGCTGAGGACCCTAAGCTGCTCCCAAGGGGAGTGCAGCGCGTTTCCCTACGCTGGGCATCCACAGAGGGGCTCTAAAGGGCTACGGGCCTGGATGTTGCTTAGCAGACCCAGGTGGGCCCGGCGGTACTCAGTGTTCCTGCCGGGAACAGGGGGCCCGCGCCAGCCTCCTAGGTGTCCAGAAAACCCTGCTGCCGTTGAAGGTGCCCAGAGCCGACGCCACCGCCTCATGGAAACTGCTGCACACCTCCGCTTCTGCACCGCCACTCGGGGCCTTACTTCCAGGCCTGTGTTCGTGCTGGGCGTGCCGTTAGCGACACGGCATGGTGAGATGCTGACTTTCTCCTCGGGCAGAGTGACTTCAGGTACGAGGTCCTCGAAGTATTCAAAGCACAGTGTTTTCCCATGGCAGCTCACACAAGGGCCATGACAAAGTCGCACTCACCCGAAATGCTGTCCTGAGGCTGTTCGAGGGCTCTGGAAATGTAGCGCTCCTCGAGGGACGTCCAGTGTGTAGCACATCGCGCGGCACGCACAGAGGGCCTCCGGGGGTGGTGTGGGGGGGGGGTCAACCAATGGGCCTCGAAGTTGCTCAGCCGCCCCACAGGGGTCTGGAGGTACTCGGTGAACTTGGAGGGAAAGTGATGCATACCCGAGAGGCCTAGGAGTCCTCCAAAGTGTACTACTTCCTTTAAAATAAAGCCTCTACACGACTGAGAACTCATGGAGACAGCTGCCTGCCTCCCTTTCTGCACGGCTACTAGGGGCCTACGCTGGAGGCAGCTTGTCACGTTGAGGTTCCCTCTAGCTCTAGAGCTTGTCAGGCGGACCAGAGCCGCGGCCATGGAAGCACGTGGTTTAGACAGAGCAGACTCATAACGTTCCCCGAAGCACTCTGACAGGGCTAACAGGCCTGTCGAGAGCAGGGAAGGTCAGGTAGCTTCAAGGCAGCATGAACGCAGCCTTCCAAACGGGAAAGCAAGGCTACTTGCAGCAGGCCCCCGTTTCCGTGGGCGCACTCAGCAGACATCCCCGTGGTTTCTCACAAGCCCAAAGAGACACAGGTCACCCTGAGTTTCCTTCCCTGAATCAACTTCTCGAAGTAGGGTGTTCTGCGTCAAGCGAACTGCCTCAGCCAAGGAACGCCGTAGCTGCTCCTCTGGGCCTGTGGCTATTCAAAGCCTGCAGTGCCACAGGAGGAAGGGGACGTACATGGCAGTAAGAACGCAAGCCGACTCTCTCCGGGAGGCACGGTGACTTCAGGCAGGAGGTCCTAGGTGGACTGCGAAGCCGAGGGTTTCTCTGAGTTCAGCTCAGCCTAGGGTAATGCGTAAGACTTCGACGCCATGTGGGACGTGCCAGAACGGTGTCCGGGAACGTGTGCGAGTGCTGAGGACCCTAAGCTGCTCCCAAGGGGAGTGCAGCGCGTTTCCCTACGCTGGGCATCCACAGAGGGGCTCTAAAGGGCTACGGGCCTGGATGTTGCTTAGCAGACCCAGGTGGGCCCGGCGGTACTCAGTGTTCCTGCCGGGAACAGGGGGCCCGCGCCAGCCTCCTAGGTGTCCAGAAAACCCTGCTGCCGTTGAAGGTGCCCAGAGCCGAGGCCACCGCCTCATGGAAACTGCTGCACGCCTCCGCTTCTGCACCGCCACTCGGGGCCTTACTTCCAGGCCTGTGTTCGTGCTGGGCGTGCCGTTAGCGACACGGCATGGTGAGATGCTGACTTTCTCCTCGGGCAGAGTGACTTCAGGTACGAGGTCCTCGAAGTATTCAAAGCACAGTGTTTTCCCATGGCAGCTCACACAAGGGCCATGACAAAGTCGCACTCACCCGAAATGCTGTCCTGAGGCTGTTCGAGGGCTCTGGAAATGTAGCGCTCCTCGAGGGACGTCCAGTGTGTAGCCCATCGCGCGGCACGCACAGAGGGCCTCCGGGGGTGGTGTGGGGGGGGTCAACCAATGGGCCTCGAAGGTGCTCAGCCGCCCCACAGGGGTCTGGAGGTACTCGGTGAACTTGGAGGGAAAGTGATGCATACCCGAGAGGCCTAGGAGTCCTCCAAAGTGTACTACTTCCTTTAAAATAAAGCCTCTACGCGACTGAGAACTCATGGAGACAGCTGCCTGCCTCCCTTTCTGCACGGCTACTAGGGGCCTACGCTGGAGGCAGCTTGTCACGTTGAGGTTCCCTCTAGCTCTAGAGCTTGTCAGGCGGACCAGAGCCGCGGCCATGGAAGCACCTGGTTTAGACAGAGCAGACTCATAACGTTCCCCGAAGCACTCTGACAGGGCTAACAGGCCTGTCGAGAGCAGGGAAGGTCAGGTAGCTTCAAGGCAGCATGAACGCAGCCTTCCAAACGGGAAAGCAAGGCTACTTGCAGCAGGCCCCCGTTTCCGTGGGCGCACTCAGCAGACATCCCCGTGGTTTCTCACAAGCCCAAAGAGACACAGGTCACCCTGAGTTTCCTTCCCTGAATCAACTTCTCGAAGTAGGGTGTTCTGCGTCAAGCGAACTGCCTCAGCCAAGGAACGCCGTAGCTGCTCCTCTGGGCCTGTGGCTATTCAAAGCCTGCAGTGCCACAGGAGGAAGGGGACGTACATGGCAGTAAGAACGCAAGCCGACTCTCTCCGGGAGGCACGGTGACTTCAGGCAGGAGGTCCTAGGTGGACTGCGAAGCCGAGGGTTTCTCTGAGTTCAGCTCAGCCTAGGGTAATGCGTAAGACTTCGACGCCATGTGGGACGTGCCAGAACGGTGTCCGGGAACGTGTGCGAGTGCTGAGGACCCTAAGCTGCTCCCAAGGGGAGTGCAGCGCGTTTCCCTACGCTGGGCATCCACAGAGGGGCTCTAAAGGGCTACGGGCCTGGATGTTGCTTAGCAGACCCAGGTGGGCCTGGCGGTACTCAGTGTTCCTGCCGGGAACAGGGGGCCCGCGCCAGCCTCCTAGGTGTCCAGAAAACCCTGCTGCCGTTGAAGGTGCCCAGAGCCGAGGCCACCGCCTCATGGAAACTGCTGCACGCCTCCGCTTCTGCACCGCCACTCGGGGCCTTTCTTCCAGGCCTGTGTTCGTGCTGGGCGTGCCGTTAGCGACACGGCATGGTGAGATGCTGACTTTCTCCTCGGGCAGAGTGACTTCAGGTACGAGGTCCTCGAAGTATTCAAAGCACAGTGTTTTCCCATGGCAGCTCACACAAGGGCCATGACAAAGTCGCACTCACCCGAAATGCTGTCCTGAGGCTGTTCGAGGGCTCTGGAAATGTAGCGCTCCTCGAGGGACGTCCAGTGTGTAGCCCATCGCGCGGCACGCACAGAGGGCCTCCGGGGGTGGTGTGGGGGGGGGTCAACCAATGGGCCTCGAAGTTGCTCAGCCGCCCCACAGGGGTCTGGAGGTACTCGGTGAACTTGGAGGGAAAGTGATGCATACCCGAGAGGCCTAGGAGTCCTCCAAAGTGTACTACTTCCTTTAAAATAAAGCCTCTACGCGACTGAGAACTCATGGAGACAGCTGCCTGCCTCCCTTTCTGCACGGCTACTGGGGCCTACGCTGGAGGCAGCTTGTCACGTTGAGGTTCCCTCTAGCTCTAGAGCTTGTCAGGCGGACCAGAGCCGCGGCCATGGAAGCACCTGGTTTAGACAGAGCAGACTCATAACGTTCCCCGAAGCACTCTGACAGGGCTAACAGGCCTGTCGAGAGCAGGGAAGGTCAGGTAGCTTCAAGGCAGCATGAACGCAGCCTTCCAAACGGGAAAGCAAGGCTACTTGCAGCAGGCCCCCGTTTCCGTGGGCGCACTCAGCAGACATCCCCGTGGTTTCTCACAAGCCCAAAGAGACACAGGTCACCCTGAGTTTCCTTCCCTGAATCAACTTCTCGAAGTAGGGTGTTCTGCGTCAAGCGAACTGCCTCAGCCAAGGAACGCCGTAGCTGCTCCTCTGGGCCTGTGGCTATTCAAAGCCTGCAGTGCCACAGGAGGAAGGGGACGTACATGGCAGTAAGAACGCAAGCCGACTCTCTCCGGGAGGCACGGTGACTTCAGGCAGGAGGTCCTAGGTGGACTGCGAAGCCGAGGGTTTCTCTGAGTTCAGCTCAGCCTAGGGTAATGCGTAAGACTTCGACGCCATGTGGGACGTGCCAGAACGGTGTCCGGGAACGTGTGCGAGTGCTGAGGACCCTAAGCTGCTCCCAAGGGGAGTGCAGCGCGTTTCCCTACGCTGGGCATCCACAGAGGGGCTCTAAAGGGCTACGGGCCTGGATGTTGCTTAGCAGACCCAGGTGGGCCCGGCGGTACTCAGTGTTCCTGCCGGGAACAGGGGGCCCGCGCCAGCCTCCTAGGTGTCCAGAAAACCCTGCTGCCGTTGAAGGTGCCCAGAGCCGACGCCACCGCCTCATGGAAACTGCTGCACGCCTCCGCTTCTGCACCGCCACTCGGGGCCTTACTTCCAGGCCTGTGTTCGTGCTGGGCGTGCCGTTAGCGACACGGCATGGTGAGATGCTGACTTTCTCCTCGGGCAGAGTGACTTCAGGTACGAGGTCCTCGAAGTATTCAAAGCACAGTGTTTTCCCATGGCAGCTCACACAAGGGCCATGACAAAGTCGCACTCACCCGAAATGCTGTCCTGAGGCTGTTCGAGGGCTCTGGAAATGTAGCGCTCCTCGAGGGACGTCCAGTGTGTAGCACATCGCGCGGCACGCACAGAGGGCCTCCGGGGGTGGTGTGGGGGGGGGGTCAACCAATGGGCCTCGAAGTTGCTCAGCCGCCCCACAGGGGTCTGGAGGTACTCGGTGAACTTGGAGGGAAAGTGATGCATACCCGAGAGGCCTAGGAGTCCTCCAAAGTGTACTACTTCCTTTAAAATAAAGCCTCTACGCGACTGAGAACTCATGGAGACAGCTGCCTGCCTCCCTTTCTGCACGGCTACTAGGGGCCTACGCTGGAGGCAGCTTGTCACGTTGAGGTTCCCTCTAGCTCTAGAGCTTGTCAGGCGGACCAGAGCCGCGGCCATGGAAGCACGTGGTTTAGACAGAGCAGACTCATAACGTTCCCCGAAGCACTCTGACAGGGCTAACAGGCCTGTCGAGAGCAGGGAAGGTCAGGTAGCTTCAAGGCAGCATGAACGCAGCCTTCCAAACGGGAAAGCAAGGCTACTTGCAGCAGGCCCCCGTTTCCGTGGGCGCACTCAGCAGACATCCCCGTGGTTTCTCACAAGCCCAAAGAGACACAGGTCACCCTGAGTTTCCTTCCCTGAATCAACTTCTCGAAGTAGGGTGTTCTGCATCAAGCGAACTGCCTCAGCCAAGGAACGCCGTAGCTGCTCCTCTGGGCCTGTGGCTATTCAAAGCCTGCAGTGCCACAGGAGGAAGGGGACGTACATGGCAGTAAGAACGCAAGCCGACTCTCTCCGGGAGGCACGGTGACTTCAGGCAGGAGGTCCTAGGTGGACTGCGAAGCCGAGGGTTTCTCTGAGTTCAGCTCAGCCTAGGGTAATGCGTAAGACTTCGACGCCATGTGGGACGTGCCAGAACGGTGTCCGGGAACGTGTGCGAGTGCTGAGGACCCTAAGCTGCTCCCAAGGGGAGTGCAGCGCGTTTCCCTACGCTGGGCATCCACAGAGGGGCTCTAAAGGGCTACGGGCCTGGATGTTGCTTAGCAGACCCAGGTGGGCCCGGCGGTACTCAGTGTTCCTGCCGGGAACAGGGGGCCCGCGCCAGCCTCCTAGGTGTCCAGAAAACCCTGCTGCCGTTGAAGGTGCCCAGAGCCGAGGCCACCGCCTCATGGAAACTGCTGCACGCCTCCGCTTCTGCACCGCCACTCGGGGCCTTACTTCCAGGCCTGTGTTCGTGCTGGGCGTGCCGTTAGCGACACGGCATGGTGAGATGCTGACTTTCTCCTCGGGCAGAGTGACTTCAGGTACGAGGTCCTCGAAGTATTCAAAGCACAGTGTTTTCCCATGGCAGCTCACACAAGGGCCATGACAAAGTCGCACTCACCCGAAATGCTGTCCTGAGGCTGTTCGAGGGCTCTGGAAATGTAGCGCTCCTCGAGGGACGTCCAGTGTGTAGCCCATCGCGCGGCACGCACAGAGGGCCTCCGGGGGTGGTGTGTGGGGGGGGGGTCAACCAATGGGCCTCGAAGTTGCTCAGCCGCCCCACAGGGGTCTGGAGGTACTCGGTGAACTTGGAGGGAAAGTGATGCATACCCGAGAGGCCTAGGAGTCCTCCAAAGTGTACTACTTCCTTTAAAATAAAGCCTCTACGCGACTGAGAACTCATGGAGACAGCTGCCTGCCTCCCTTTCTGCACGGCTACTAGGGGCCTACGCTGGAGGCAGCTTGTCACGTTGAGGTTCCCTCTAGCTCTAGAGCTTGTCAGGCGGACCAGAGCCGCGGCCATGGAAGCACGTGGTTTAGACAGAGCAGACTCATAACGTTCCCCGAAGCACTCTGACAGGGCTAACAGGCCTGTCGAGAGCAGGGAAGGTCAGGTAGCTTCAAGGCAGCATGAACGCAGCCTTCCAAACGGGAAAGCAAGGCTACTTGCAGCAGGCCCCCGTTTCCGTGGGCGCACTCAGCAGACATCCCCGTGGTTTCTCACAAGCCCAAAGAGACACAGGTCACCCTGAGTTTCCTTCCCTGAATCAACTTCTCGAAGTAGGGTGTTCTGCGTCAAGCGAACTGCCTCAGCCAAGGAACGCCGTAGCTGCTCCTCTGGGCCTGTGGCTATTCAAAGCCTGCAGTGCCACAGGAGGAAGGGGACGTACATGGCAGTAAGAACGCAAGCCGACTCTCTCCGGGAGGCACGGTGACTTCAGGCAGGAGGTCCTAGGTGGACTGCGAAGCCGAGGGTTTCTCTGAGTTCAGCTCAGCCTAGGGTAATGCGTAAGACTTCGACGCCATGTGGGACGTGCCAGAACGGTGTCCGGGAACGTGTGCGAGTGCTGAGGACCCTAAGCTGCTCCCAAGGGGAGTGCAGCGCGTTTCCCTACGCTGGGCATCCACAGAGGGGCTCTAAAGGGCTACGGGCCTGGATGTTGCTTAGCAGACCCAGGTGGGCCCGGCGGTACTCAGTGTTCCTGCCGGGAACAGGGGGCCCGCGCCAGCCTCCTAGGTGTCCAGAAAACCCTGCTGCCGTTGAAGGTGCCCAGAGCCGACGCCACCGCCTCATGGAAACTGCTGCACGCCTCCGCTTCTGCACCGCCACTCGGGGCCTTACTTCCAGGCCTGTGTTCGTGCTGGGCGTGCCGTTAGCGACACGGCATGGTGAGATGCTGACTTTCTCCTCGGGCAGAGTGACTTCAGGTACGAGGTCCTCGAAGTATTCAAAGCACAGTGTTTTCCCATGGCAGCTCACACAAGGGCCATGACAAAGTCGCACTCACCCGAAATGCTGTCCTGAGGCTGTTCGAGGGCTCTGGAAATGTAGCGCTCCTCGAGGGACGTCCAGTGTGTAGCCCATCGCGCGGCACGCACAGAGGGCCTCCGGGGGTGGTGTGGGGGGGGTCAACCAATGGGCCTCGAAGGTGCTCAGCCGCCCCACAGGGGTCTGGAGGTACTCGGTGAACTTGGAGGGAAAGTGATGCATACCCGAGAGGCCTAGGAGTCCTCCAAAGTGTACTACTTCCTTTAAAATAAAGCCTCTACGCGACTGAGAACTCATGGAGACAGCTGCCTGCCTCCCTTTCTGCACGGCTACTAGGGGCCTACGCTGGAGGCAGCTTGTCACGTTGAGGTTCCCTCTAGCTCTAGAGCTTGTCAGGCGGACCAGAGCCGCGGCCATGGAAGCACGTGGTTTAGACAGAGCAGACTCATAACGTTCCCCGAAGCACTCTGACAGGGCTAACAGGCCTGTCGAGAGCAGGGAAGGTCAGGTAGCTTCAAGGCAGCATGAACGCAGCCTTCCAAACGGGAAAGCAAGGCTACTTGCAGCAGGCCCCCGTTTCCGTGGGCGCACTCAGCAGACATCCCCGTGGTTTCTCACAAGCCCAAAGAGACACAGGTCACCCTGAGTTTCCTTCCCTGAATCAACTTCTCGAAGTAGGGTGTTCTGCGTCAAGCGAACTGCCTCAGCCAAGGAACGCCGTAGCTGCTCCTCTGGGCCTGTGGCTATTCAAAGCCTGCAGTGCCACAGGAGGAAGGGGACGTACATGGCAGTAAGAACGCAAGCCGACTCTCTCCGGGAGGCACGGTGACTTCAGGCAGGAGGTCCTAGGTGGACTGCGAAGCCGAGGGTTTCTCTGAGTTCAGCTCAGCCTAGGGTAATGCGTAAGACTTCGACGCCATGTGGGACGTGCCAGAACGGTGTCCGGGAACGTGTGCGAGTGCTGAGGACCCTAAGCTGCTCCCAAGGGGAGTGCAGCGCGTTTCCCTACGCTGGGCATCCACAGAGGGGCTCTAAAGGGCTACGGGCCTGGATGTTGCTTAGCAGACCCAGGTGGGCCTGGCGGTACTCAGTGTTCCTGCCGGGAACAGGGGGCCCGCGCCAGCCTCCTAGGTGTCCAGAAAACCCTGCTGCCGTTGAAGGTGCCCAGAGCCGAGGCCACCGCCTCATGGAAACTGCTGCACGCCTCCGCTTCTGCACCGCCACTCGGGGCCTTTCTTCCAGGCCTGTGTTCGTGCTGCGCGTGCCGTTAGCGACACGGCATGGTGAGATGCTGACTTTCTCCTCGGGCAGAGTGACTTCAGGTACGAGGTCCTCGAAGTATTCAAAGCACAGTGTTTTCCCATGGCAGCTCACACAAGGGCCATGACAAAGTCGCACTCACCCGAAATGCTGTCCTGAGGCTGTTCGAGGGCTCTGGAAATGTAGCGCTCCTCGAGGGACGTCCAGTGTGTAGCCCATCGCGCGGCACGCACAGAGGGCCTCCGGGGGTGGTGTGGGGGGGGGTCAACCAATGGGCCTCGAAGTTGCTCAGCCGCCCCACAGGGGTCTGGAGGTACTCGGTGAACTTGGAGGGAAAGTGATGCATACCCGAGAGGCCTAGGAGTCCTCCAAAGTGTACTACTTCCTTTAAAATAAAGCCTCTACGCGACTGAGAACTCATGGAGACAGCTGCCTGCCTCCCTTTCTGCACGGCTACTGGGGCCTACGCTGGAGGCAGCTTGTCACGTTGAGGTTCCCTCTAGCTCTAGAGCTTGTCAGGCGGACCAGAGCCGCGGCCATGGAAGCACCTGGTTTAGACAGAGCAGACTCATAACGTTCCCCGAAGCACTCTGACAGGGCTAACAGGCCTGTCGAGAGCAGGGAAGGTCAGGTAGCTTCAAGGCAGCATGAACGCAGCCTTCCAAACGGGAAAGCAAGGCTACTTGCAGCAGGCCCCCGTTTCCGTGGGCGCACTCAGCAGACATCCCCGTGGTTTCTCACAAGCCCAAAGAGACACAGGTCACCCTGAGTTTCCTTCCCTGAATCAACTTCTCGAAGTAGGGTGTTCTGCGTCAAGCGAACTGCCTCAGCCAAGGAACGCCGTAGCTGCTCCTCTGGGCCTGTGGCTATTCAAAGCCTGCAGTGCCACAGGAGGAAGGGGACGTACATGGCAGTAAGAACGCAAGCCGACTCTCTCCGGGAGGCACGGTGACTTCAGGCAGGAGGTCCTAGGTGGACTGCGAAGCCGAGGGTTTCTCTGAGTTCAGCTCAGCCTAGGGTAATGCGTAAGACTTCGACGCCATGTGGGACGTGCCAGAACGGTGTCCGGGAACGTGTGCGAGTGCTGAGGACCCTAAGCTGCTCCCAAGGGGAGTGCAGCGCGTTTCCCTACGCTGGGCATCCACAGAGGGGCTCTAAAGGGCTACGGGCCTGGATGTTGCTTAGCAGACCCAGGTGGGCCCGGCGGTACTCAGTGTTCCTGCCGGGAACAGGGGGCCCGCGCCAGCCTCCTAGGTGTCCAGAAAACCCTGCTGCCGTTGAAGGTGCCCAGAGCCGACGCCACCGCCTCATGGAAACTGCTGCACGCCTCCGCTTCTGCACCGCCACTCGGGGCCTTACTTCCAGGCCTGTGTTCGTGCTGGGCGTGCCGTTAGCGACACGGCATGGTGAGATGCTGACTTTCTCCTCGGGCAGAGTGACTTCAGGTACGAGGTCCTCGAAGTATTCAAAGCACAGTGTTTTCCCATGGCAGCTCACACAAGGGCCATGACAAAGTCGCACTCACCCGAAATGCTGTCCTGAGGCTGTTCGAGGGCTCTGGAAATGTAGCGCTCCTCGAGGGACGTCCAGTGTGTAGCACATCGCGCGGCACGCACAGAGGGCCTCCGGGGGTGGTGTGGGGCGGGGGTCAACCAATGGGCCTCGAAGTTGCTCAGCCGCCCCACAGGGGTCTGGAGGTACTCGGTGAACTTGGAGGGAAAGTGATGCATACCCGAGAGGCCTAGGAGTCCTCCAAAGTGTACTACTTCCTTTAAAATAAAGCCTCTACGCGACTGAGAACTCATGGAGACAGCTGCCTGCCTCCCTTTCTGCACGGCTACTAGGGGCCTACGCTGGAGGCAGCTTGTCACGTTGAGGTTCCCTCTAGCTCTAGAGCTTGTCAGGCGGACCAGAGCCGCGGCCATGGAAGCACCTGGTTTAGACAGAGCAGACTCATAACGTTCCCCGAAGCACTCTGACAGGGCTAACAGGCCTGTCGAGAGCAGGGAAGGTCAGGTAGCTTCAAGGCAGCATGAACGCAGCCTTCCAAACGGGAAAGCAAGGCTACTTGCAGCAGGCCCCCGTTTCCGTGGGCGCACTCAGCAGACATCCCCGTGGTTTCTCACAAGCCCAAAGAGACACAGGTCACCCTGAGTTTCCTTCCCTGAATCAACTTCTCGAAGTAGGGTGTTCTGCGTCAAGCGAACTGCCTCAGCCAAGGAACGCCGTAGCTGCTCCTCTGGGCCTGTGGCTATTCAAAGCCTGCAGTGCCACAGGAGGAAGGGGACGTACATGGCAGTAAGAACGCAAGCCGACTCTCTCCGGGAGGCACGGTGACTTCAGGCAGGAGGTCCTAGGTGGACTGCGAAGCCGAGGGTTTCTCTGAGTTCAGCTCAGCCTAGGGTAATGCGTAAGACTTCGACGCCATGTGGGACGTGCCAGAACGGTGTCCGGGAACGTGTGCGAGTGCTGAGGACCCTAAGCTGCTCCCAAGGGGAGTGCAGCGCGTTTCCCTACGCTGGGCATCCACAGAGGGGCTCTAAAGGGCTACGGGCCTGGATGTTGCTTAGCAGACCCAGGTGGGCCCGGCGGTACTCAGTGTTCCTGCCGGGAACAGGGGGCCCGCGCCAGCCTCCTAGGTGTCCAGAAAACCCTGCTGCCGTTGAAGGTGCCCAGAGCCGAGGCCACCGCCTCATGGAAACTGCTGCACGCCTCCGCTTCTGCACCGCCACTCGGGGCCTTACTTCCAGGCCTGTGTTCGTGCTGGGCGTGCCGTTAGCGACACGGCATGGTGAGATGCTGACTTTCTCCTCGGGCAGAGTGACTTCAGGTACGAGGTCCTCGAAGTATTCAAAGCACAGTGTTTTCCCATGGCAGCTCACACAAGGGCCATGACAAAGTCGCACTCACCCGAAATGCTGTCCTGAGGCTGTTCGAGGGCTCTGGAAATGTAGCGCTCCTCGAGGGACGTCCAGTGTGTAGCCCATCGCGCGGCACGCACAGAGGGCCTCCGGGGGTGGTGTGGGGGGGGGGTCAACCAATGGGCCTCGAAGTTGCTCAGCCGCCCCACAGGGGTCTGGAGGTACTCGGTGAACTTGGAGGGAAAGTGATGCATACCCGAGAGGCCTAGGAGTCCTCCAAAGTGTACTACTTCCTTTAAAATAAAGCCTCTACGCGACTGAGAACTCATGGAGACAGCTGCCTGCCTCCCTTTCTGCACGGCTACTAGGGGCCTACGCTGGAGGCAGCTTGTCACGTTGAGGTTCCCTCTAGCTCTAGAGCTTGTCAGGCGGACCAGAGCCGCGGCCATGGAAGCACGTGGTTTAGACAGAGCAGACTCATAACGTTCCCCGAAGCACTCTGACAGGGCTAACAGGCCTGTCGAGAGCAGGGAAGGTCAGGTAGCTTCAAGGCAGCATGAACGCAGCCTTCCAAACGGGAAAGCAAGGCTACTTGCAGCAGGCCCCCGTTTCCGTGGGCGCACTCAGCAGACATCCCCGTGGTTTCTCACAAGCCCAAAGAGACACAGGTCACCCTGAGTTTCCTTCCCTGAATCAACTTCTCGAAGTAGGGTGTTCTGCGTCAAGCGAACTGCCTCAGCCAAGGAACGCCGTAGCTGCTCCTCTGGGCCTGTGGCTATTCAAAGCCTGCAGTGCCACAGGAGGAAGGGGACGTACATGGCAGTAAGAACGCAAGCCGACTCTCTCCGGGAGGCACGGTGACTTCAGGCAGGAGGTCCTAGGTGGACTGCGAAGCCGAGGGTTTCTCTGAGTTCAGCTCAGCCTAGGGTAATGCGTAAGACTTCGACGCCATGTGGGACGTGCCAGAACGGTGTCCGGGAACGTGTGCGAGTGCTGAGGACCCTAAGCTGCTCCCAAGGGGAGTGCAGCGCGTTTCCCTACGCTGGGCATCCACAGAGGGGCTCTAAAGGGCTACGGGCCTGGATGTTGCTTAGCAGACCCAGGTGGGCCTGGCGGTACTCAGTGTTCCTGCCGGGAACAGGGGGCCCGCGCCAGCCTCCTAGGTGTCCAGAAAACCCTGCTGCCGTTGAAGGTGCCCAGAGCCGAGGCCACTGCCTCATGGAAACTGCTGCACGCCTCCGCTTCTGCACCGCCACTCGGGGCCTTTCTTCCAGGCCTGTGTTCGTGCTGGGCGTGCCGTTAGCGACACGGCATGGTGAGATGCTGACTTTCTCCTCGGGCAGAGTGACTTCAGGTACGAGGTCCTCGAAGTATTCAAAGCACAGTGTTTTCCCATGGCAGCTCACACAAGGGCCATGACAAAGTCGCACTCACCCGAAATGCTGTCCTGAGGCTGTTCGAGGGCTCTGGAAATGTACCGCTCCTCGAGGGACGTCCAGTGTGTAGCCCATCGCGCGGCACGCACAGAGGGCCTCCGGGGGTGGTGTGGGGGGGGGTCAACCAATGGGCCTCGAAGTTGCTCAGCCGCCCCACAGGGGTCTGGAGGTACTCGGTGAACTTGGAGGGAAAGTGATGCATACCCGAGAGGCCTAGGAGTCCTCCAAAGTGTACTACTTCCTTTAAAATAAAGCCTCTACGCGACTGAGAACTCATGGAGACAGCTGCCTGCCTCCCTTTCTGCACGGCTACTAGGGGCCTACGCTGGAGGCAGCTTGTCACGTTGAGGTTCCCTCTAGCTCTAGAGCTTGTCAGGCGGACCAGAGCCGCGGCCATGGAAGCACCTGGTTTAGACAGAGCAGACTCATAACGTTCCCCGAAGCACTCTGACAGGGCTAACAGGCCTGTCGAGAGCAGGGAAGGTCAGGTAGCTTCAAGGCAGCATGAACGCAGCCTTCCAAACGGGAAAGCAAGGCTACTTGCAGCAGGCCCCCGTTTCCGTGGGCGCACTCAGCAGACATCCCCGTGGTTTCTCACAAGCCCAAAGAGACACAGGTCACCCTGAGTTTCCTTCCCTGAATCAACTTCTCGAAGTAGGGTGTTCTGCGTCAAGCGAACTGCCTCAGCCAAGGAACGCCGTAGCTGCTCCTCTGGGCCTGTGGCTATTCAAAGCCTGCAGTGCCACAGGAGGAAGGGGACGTACATGGCAGTAAGAACGCAAGCCGACTCTCTCCGGGAGGCACGGTGACTTCAGGCAGGAGGTCCTAGGTGGACTGCGAAGCCGAGGGTTTCTCTGAGTTCAGCTCAGCCTAGGGTAATGCGTAAGACTTCGACGCCATGTGGGACGTGCCAGAACGGTGTCCGGGAACGTGTGCGAGTGCTGAGGACCCTAAGCTGCTCCCAAGGGGAGTGCAGCGCGTTTCCCTACGCTGGGCATCCACAGAGGGGCTCTAAAGGGCTACGGGCCTGGATGTTGCTTAGCAGACCCAGGTGGGCCCGGCGGTACTCAGTGTTCCTGCCGGGAACAGGGGGCCCGCGCCAGCCTCCTAGGTGTCCAGAAAACCCTGCTGCCGTTGAAGGTGCCCAGAGCCGAGGCCACCGCCTCATGGAAACTGCTGCACGCCTCCGCTTCTGCACCGCCACTCGGGGCCTTACTTCCAGGCCTGTGTTCGTGCTGGGCGTGCCGTTAGCGACACGGCATGGTGAGATGCTGACTTTCTCCTCGGGCAGAGTGACTTCAGGTACGAGGTCCTCGAAGTATTCAAAGCACAGTGTTTTCCCATGGCAGCTCACACAAGGGCCATGACAAAGTCGCACTCACCCGAAATGCTGTCCTGAGGCTGTTCGAGGGCTCTGGAAATGTAGCGCTCCTCGAGGGACGTCCAGTGTGTAGCACATCGCGCGGCACGCACAGAGGGCCTCCGGGGGTGGTGTGGGGGGGGGGTCAACCAATGGGCCTCGAAGTTGCTCAGCCGCCCCACAGGGGTCTGGAGGTACTCGGTGAACTTGGAGGGAAAGTGATGCATACCCGAGAGGCCTAGGAGTCCTCCAAAGTGTACTACTTCCTTTAAAATAAAGCCTCTACGCGACTGAGAACTCATGGAGACAGCTGCCTGCCTCCCTTTCTGCACGGCTACTAGGGGCCTACGCTGGAGGCAGCTTGTCACGTTGAGGTTCCCTCTAGCTCTAGAGCTTGTCAGGCGGACCAGAGCCGCGGCCATGGAAGCACGTGGTTTAGACAGAGCAGACTCATAACGTTCCCCGAAGCACTCTGACAGGGCTAACAGGCCTGTCGAGAGCAGGGAAGGTCAGGTAGCTTCAAGGCAGCATGAACGCAGCCTTCCAAACGGGAAAGCAAGGCTACTTGCAGCAGGCCCCCGTTTCCGTGGGCGCACTCAGCAGACATCCCCGTGGTTTCTCACAAGCCCAAAGAGACACAGGTCACCCTGAGTTTCCTTCCCTGAATCAACTTCTCGAAGTAGGGTGTTCTGCGTCAAGCGAACTGCCTCAGCCAAGGAACGCCGTAGCTGCTCCTCTGGGCCTGTGGCTATTCAAAGCCTGCAGTGCCACAGGAGGAAGGGAACGTACATGGCAGTAAGAACGCAAGCCGACTCTCTCCGGGAGGCACGGTGACTTCAGGCAGGAGGTCCTAGGTGGACTGCGAAGCCGAGGGTTTCTCTGAGTTCAGCTCAGCCTAGGGTAATGCGTAAGACTTCGACGCCATGTGGGACGTGCCAGAACGGTGTCCGGGAACGTGTGCGAGTGCTGAGGACCCTAAGCTGCTCCCAAGGGGAGTGCAGCGCGTTTCCCTACGCTGGGCATCCACAGAGGGGCTCTAAAGGGCTACGGGCCTGGATGTTGCTTAGCAGACCCAGGTGGGCCTGGCGGTACTCAGTGTTCCTGCCGGGAACAGGGGGCCCGCGCCAGCCTCCTAGGTGTCCAGAAAACCCTGCTGCCGTTGAAGGTGCCCAGAGCCGAGGCCACCGCCTCATGGAAACTGCTGCACGCCTCCGCTTCTGCACCGCCACTCGGGGCCTTTCTTCCAGGCCTGTGTTCGTGCTGCGCGTGCCGTTAGCGACACGGCATGGTGAGATGCTGACTTTCTCCTCGGGCAGAGTGACTTCAGGTACGAGGTCCTCGAAGTATTCAAAGCACAGTGTTTTCCCATGGCAGCTCACACAAGGGCCATGACAAAGTCGCACTCACCCGAAATGCTGTCCTGAGGCTGTTCGAGGGCTCTGGAAATGTAGCGCTCCTCGAGGGACGTCCAGTGTGTAGCCCATCGCGCGGCACGCACAGAGGGCCTCCGGGGGTGGTGTGGGGGGGGTCAACCAATGGGCCTCGAAGTTGCTCAGCCGCCCCACAGGGGTCTGGAGGTACTCGGTGAACTTGGAGGGAAAGTGATGCATACCCGAGAGGCCTAGGAGTCCTCCAAAGTGTACTACTTCCTTTAAAATAAAGCCTCTACGCGACTGAGAACTCATGGAGACAGCTGCCTGCCTCCCTTTCTGCACGGCTACTAGGGGCCTACGCTGGAGGCAGCTTGTCACGTTGAGGTTCCCTCTAGCTCTAGAGCTTGTCAGGCGGACCAGAGCCGCGGCCATGGAAGCACCTGGTTTAGACAGAGCAGACTCATAACGTTCCCCGAAGCACTCTGACAGGGCTAACAGGCCTGTCGAGAGCAGGGAAGGTCAGGTAGCTTCAAGGCAGCATGAACGCAGCCTTCCAAACGGGAAAGCAAGGCTACTTGCAGCAGGCCCCCGTTTCCGTGGGCGCACTCAGCAGACATCCCCGTGGTTTCTCACAAGCCCAAAGAGACACAGGTCACCCTGAGTTTCCTTCCCTGAATCAACTTCTCGAAGTAGGGTGTTCTGCATCAAGCGAACTGCCTCAGCCAAGGAACGCCGTAGCTGCTCCTCTGGGCCTGTGGCTATTCAAAGCCTGCAGTGCCACAGGAGGAAGGGGACGTACATGGCAGTAAGAACGCAAGCCGACTCTCTCCGGGAGGCACGGTGACTTCAGGCAGGAGGTCCTAGGTGGACTGCGAAGCCGAGGGTTTCTCTGAGTTCAGCTCAGCCTAGGGTAATGCGTAAGACTTCGACGCCATGTGGGACGTGCCAGAACGGTGTCCGGGAACGTGTGCGAGTGCTGAGGACCCTAAGCTGCTCCCAAGGGGAGTGCAGCGCGTTTCCCTACGCTGGGCATCCACAGAGGGGCTCTAAAGGGCTACGGGCCTGGATGTTGCTTAGCAGACCCAGGTGGGCCTGGCGGTACTCAGTGTTCCTGCCGGGAACAGGGGGCCCGCGCCAGCCTCCTAGGTGTCCAGAAAACCCTGCTGCCGTTGAAGGTGCCCAGAGCCGAAGCCACCGCCTCATGGAAACTGCTGCACGCCTCCGCTTCTGCACCGCCACTCGGGGCCTTACTTCCAGGCCTGTGTTCGTGCTGGGCGTGCCGTTAGCGACACGGCATGGTGAGATGCTGACTTTCTCCTCGGGCAGAGTGACTTCAGGTACGAGGTCCTCGAAGTATTCAAAGCACAGTGTTTTCCCATGGCAGCTCACACAAGGGCCATGACAAAGTCGCACTCACCCGAAATGCTGTCCTGAGGCTGTTCGAGGGCTCTGGAAATGTAGCGCTCCTCGAGGGACGTCCAGTGTGTAGCACATCGCGCGGCACGCACAGAGGGCCTCCGGGGGTGGTGTGGGGGGGGGGTCAACCAATGGGCCTCGAAGTTGCTCAGCCGCCCCACAGGGGTCTGGAGGTACTCGGTGAACTTGGAGGGAAAGTGATGCATACCCGAGAGGCCTAGGAGTCCTCCAAAGTGTACTACTTCCTTTAAAATAAAGCCTCTACGCGACTGAGAACTCATGGAGACAGCTGCCTGCCTCCCTTTCTGCACGGCTACTAGGGGCCTACGCTGGAGGCAGCTTGTCACGTTGAGGTTCCCTCTAGCTCTAGAGCTTGTCAGGCGGACCAGAGCCGCGGCCATGGAAGCACGTGGTTTAGACAGAGCAGACTCATAACGTTCCCCGAAGCACTCTGACAGGGCTAACAGGCCTGTCGACAGGCCTGTCGAGAGCAGGGAAGGTCAGGTAGCTTCAAGGCAGCATGAACGCAGCCTTCCAAACGGGAAAGCAAGGCTACTTGCAGCAGGCCCCCGTTTCCGTGGGCGCACTCAGCAGACATCCCCGTGGTTTCTCACAAGCCCAAAGAGACACAGGTCACCCTGAGTTTCCTTCCCTGAATCAACTTCTCGAAGTAGGGTGTTCTGCGTCAAGCGAACTGCCTCAGCCAAGGAACGCCGTAGCTGCTCCTCTGGGCCTGTGGCTATTCAAAGCCTGCAGTGCCACAGGAGGAAGGGGACGTACATGGCAGTAAGAACGCAAGCCGACTCTCTCCGGGAGGCACGGTGACTTCAGGCAGGAGGTCCTAGGTGGACTGCGAAGCCGAGGGTTTCTCTGAGTTCAGCTCAGCCTAGGGTAATGCGTAAGACTTCGACGCCATGTGGGACGTGCCAGAACGGTGTCCGGGAACGTGTGCGAGTGCTGAGGACCCTAAGCTGCTCCCAAGGGGAGTGCAGCGCGTTTCCCTACGCTGGGCATCCACAGAGGGGCTCTAAAGGGCTACGGGCCTGGATGTTGCTTAGCAGACCCAGGTGGGCCCGGCGGTACTCAGTGTTCCTGCCGGGAACAGGGGGCCCGCGCCAGCCTCCTAGGTGTCCAGAAAACCCTGCTGCCGTTGAAGGTGCCCAGAGCCGAGGCCACCGCCTCATGGAAACTGCTGCACGCCTCCGCTTCTGCACCGCCACTCGGGGCCTTACCCAGGCCTGTGTTCGGCTGGCGTGCCGTTAGCGACACGGCATGGTGAGATGCTGACTTTCTCCTCGGGCAGAGTGACTTCAGGTACGAGGTCCTCGAAGTATTCAAAGCACAGTGTTTTCCCATGGCAGCTCACACAAGGGCCATGACAAAGTCGCACTCACCCGAAATGCTGTCCTGAGGCTGTTCGAGGGCTCTGGAAATGTAGCGCTCCTCGAGGGACGTCCAGTGTGTAGCCCATCGCGCGGCACGCACAGAGGGCCTCCGGGGGTGGTGTGTGGGGGGGGGGTCAACCAATGGGCCTCGAAGTTGCTCAGCCGCCCACAGGGGTCTGGAGGTACTCGGTGAACTTGGAGGGAAAGTGATGCATACCCGAGAGGCCTAGGAGTCCTCCAAAGTGTACTACTTCCTTTAAAATAAAGCCTCTACGCGACTGAGAACTCATGGAGACAGCTGCCTGCCTCCCTTTCTGCACGGCTACTAGGGGCCTACGCTGGAGGCAGCTTGTCACGTTGAGGTTCCCTCTAGCTCTAGAGCTTGTCAGGCGGACCAGAGCCGCGGCCATGGAAGCACGTGGTTTAGACAGAGCAGACTCATAACGTTCCCCGAAGCACTCTGACAGGGCTAACAGGCCTGTCGAGAGCAGGGAAGGTCAGGTAGCTTCAAGGCAGCATGAACGCAGCCTTCCAAACGGGAAAGCAAGGCTACTTGCAGCAGGCCCCGTTTCCGTGGGCGCACTCAGCAGACATCCCCGTGGTTTCTCACAAGCCCAAAGAGACACAGGTCACCCTGAGTTTCCTTCCCTGAATCAACTTCTCGAAGTAGGGTGTTCTGCGTCAAGCGAACTGCCTCAGCCAAGGAACGCCGTAGCTGCTCCTCTGGGCCTGTGGCTATTCAAAGCCTGCAGTGCCACAGGAGGAAGGGGACGTACATGGCAGTAAGAACGCAAGCCGACTCTCTCCGGAGGCACGGTGACTTCAGGCAGGAGGTCCTAGGTGGACTGTGAAGCCGAGGGTTTCTCTGAGTTCAGCTCAGCCTAGGGTAATGCGTAAGACTTCGACGCCATGTGGGACGTGCCAGAACGGTGTCCGGGAACGTGTGCGAGTGCTGAGGACCCTAAGCTGCTCCCAAGGGGAGTGCAGCGCGTTTCCCTACGCTGGGCATCCACAGAGGGGCTCTAAAGGGCTACGGGCCTGGATGTTGCTTAGCAGACCCAGGTGGGCCTGGCGGTACTCAGTGTTCCTGCCGGGAACAGGGGGCCCGCGCCAGCCTCCTAGGTGTCCAGAAAACCTGCTGCCGTTGAAGGTGCCCAGAGCCGAGGCCACCGCCTCATGGAAACTGCTGCACGCCTCCGCTTCTGCACTGCCACTCGGGGCCTTTCTTCCAGGCCTGTGTTCGTGCTGGGCGTGCCGTTAGCGACACGGCATGGTGAGATGCTGACTTTCTCCTCGGGCAGAGTGACTTCAGGTACGAGGTCCTCGAAGTATTCAAAGCACAGTGTTTTCCCATGGCAGCTCACACAAGGGCCATGACAAAGTCGCACTCACCCGAAATGCTGTCCTGAGGCTGTTCGAGGGCTCTGGAAATGTAGCGCTCCTCGAGGGACGTCCAGTGTGTAGCCCATCGCGCGGCACGCACAGAGGGCCTCCGGGGGTGGTGTGGGGGGGGGGTCAACCAATGGGCCTCGAAGTTGCTCAGCCGCCCCACAGGGGTCTGGAGGTACTCGGTGAACTTGGAGGGAAAGTGATGCATACCCGAGAGGCCTAGGAGTCCTCCAAAGTGTACTACTTCCTTTAAAATAAAGCCTCTACGCGACTGAGAACTCATGGAGACAGCTGCCTGCCTCCCTTTCTGCACGGCTACTAGGGGCCTACGCTGGAGGCAGCTTGTCACGTTGAGGTTCCCTCTAGCTCTAGAGCTTGTCAGGCGGACCAGAGCCGCGGCCATGGAAGCACGTGGTTTAGACAGAGCAGACTCATAACGTTCCCGAAGCACTCTGACAGGGCTAACAGGCCTGTCGAGAGCAGGGAAGGTCAGGTAGCTTCAAGGCAGCATGAACGCAGCCTTCCAAACGGGAAAGCAAGGCTACTTGCAGCAGGCCCCCGTTTCCGTGGGCGCACTCAGCAGACATCCCGTGGTTTCTCACAAAGCCAAAGAGACACAGGTCACCCTGAGTTTCCTTCCCTGAATCAACTTCTCGAAGTAGGGTGTTCTGCGTCAAGCGAACTGCCTCAGCCAAGGAACGCCGTAGCTGCTCCTCTGGGCCTGTGGCTATTCAAAGCCTGCAGTGCCACAGGAGGAAGGGGACGTACATGGCAGTAAGAACGCAAGCCGACTCTCTCCGGGAGGCACGGTGACTTCACGCAGGAGGTCCTAGGTGGACTGCGAAGCCGAGGGTTTCTCTGAGTTCAGCTCAGCCTAGGGTAATGCGTAAGACTTCGACGCCATGTGGGACGTGCCAGAACGGTGTCCGGGAACGTGTGCGAGTGCTGAGGACCCTAAGCTGCTCCCAAGGGGAGTGCAGCGCGTTTCCCTACGCTGGGCATCCACAGAGGGGCTCTAAAGGGCTACGGGCCTGGATGTTGCTTAGCAGACCCAGGTGGGCCTGGCGGTACTCAGTGTTCCTGCCGGGAACAGGGGCCCGCGCCAGCCTCCTAGGTGTCCAGAAAACCCTGCTGCCGTTGAAGGTGCCCAGAGCCGAGGCCACCGCCTCATGGAAACTGCTGCACGCCTCCGCTTCTGCACCGCCACTCGGGCCTTTCTTCCAGGCCTGTGTTCGTGCTGCGCGTGGCCGTTAGCGACACGGCATGGTGAGATGCTGACTTTCTCCTCGGGCAGAGTGACTTCAGGTACGAGGTCCTCGAAGTATTCAAAGCACAGTGTTTTCCCATGGCAGCTCACACAAGGGCCATGACAAAGTCGCACTCACCCGAAATGCTGTCCTGAGGCTGTTCGAGGGCTCTGGAAATGTAGCGCTCCTCGAGGGACGTCCAGTGTGTAGCCCATCGCGCGGCACGCACAGAGGGCCTCCGGGGGTGGTGTGGGGGGGGGTCAACCAATGGGCCTCGAAGTTGCTCAGCCGCCCCACAGGGGTCTGGAGGTACTCGGTGAACTTGGAGGGAAAGTGATGCATACCCGAGAGGCCTAGGAGTCCTCCAAAGTGTACTACTTCCTTTAAAATAAAGCCTCTACGCGACTGAGAACTCATGGAGACAGCTGCCTGCCTCCCTTTCTGCACGGCTACTGGGGCCTACGCTGGAGGCAGCTTGTCACGTTGAGGTTCCCTCTAGCTCTAGAGCTTGTCAGGCGGACCAGAGCCGCGGCCATGAAGCACCTGGTTTAGACAGAGCAGACTCATAACGTTCCCCGAAGCACTCTGACAGGGCTAACAGGCCTGTCGAGAGCAGGGAAGGTCAGGTAGCTTCAAGGCAGCATGAACGCAGCCTTCCAAACGGGAAAGCAAGGCTACTTGCAGCAGGCCCCCGTTTCCGTGGGCGCACTCAGCAGACATCCCCGTGGTTTCTCACAAGCCAAAGAGACACAGGTCACCCTGAGTTTCCTTCCCTGAATCAACTTCTCGAAGTAGGGTGTTCTGCGTCAAGCGAACTGCCTCAGCCAAGGAACGCCGTAGCTGCTCCTCTGGGCCTGTGGCTATTCAAAGCCTGCAGTGCCACAGGAGGAAGGGGACGTACATGGCAGTAAGAACGCAAGCCGACTCTCTCCGGGAGGCACGGTGACTTCAGGCAGGAGGTCCTAGGTGGACTGCGAAGCCGAGGGTTTCTCTGAGTTCAGCTCAGCCTAGGGTAATGCGTAAGACTTCGACGCCATGTGGGACGTGCCAGAACGGTGTCCGGGAACGTGTGCGAGTGCTGAGGACCCTAAGCTGCTCCCAAGGGGAGTGCAGCGCGTTTCCCTACGCTGGGCATCCACAGAGGGGCTCTAAAGGGCTACGGGCCTGGATGTTGCTTAGCAGACCCAGGTGGGCCCGGCGGTACTCAGTGTTCCTGCCGGGAACAGGGGGCCCGCGCCAGCCTCCTAGGTGTCCAGAAAACCCTGCTGCCGTTGAAGGTGCCCAGAGCCGACGCCACCGCCTCATGGAAACTGCTGCACGCCTCCGCTTCTGCACCGCCACTCGGGGCCTTACTTCCAGGCCTGTGTTCGTGCTGGGCGTGCCGTTAGCGACACGGCATGGTGAGATGCTGACTTTCTCCTCGGGCAGAGTGACTTCAGGTACGAGGTCCTCGAAGTATTCAAAGCACAGTGTTTTCCCATGGCAGCTCACACAAGGGCCATGACAAAGTCGCACTCACCCGAAATGCTGTCCTGAGGCTGTTCGAGGGCTCTGGAAATGTAGCGCTCCTCGAGGGACGTCCAGTGTGTAGCACATCGCGCGGCACGCACAGAGGGCCTCCGGGGGTGGTGTGGGGCGGGGGGCAACCAATGGGCCTCGAAGTTGCTCAGGCCGCCCCACAGGGGTCTGGAGGTACTCGGTGAACTTGGAGGGAAAGTGATGCATACCCGAGAGGCCTAGGAGTCCTCCAAAGTGTACTACTTCCTTTAAAATAAAGCCTCTACGCGACTGAGAACTCATGGAGACAGCTGCCTGCCTCCCTTTCTGCACGGCTACTTGGGGCCTACGCTGGAGGCAGCTTGTCACGTTGAGGTTCCCTCTAGCTCTAGAGCTTGTCAGGCGGACCAGAGCCGCGGCCATGGAAGCACCTGGTTTAGACAGAGCAGACTCATAACGTTCCCCGAAGCACTCTGACAGGGCTACAGGCCCTGTCGAGAGCAGGGAAGGTCGGTAGCTTCAAGGCAGCATGAACGCAGCCTTCCAAACGGAAAGCAAGGCTACTTGCAGCAGGCCCCCGTTTTCCGTGGGCGCACTCAGCAGACATCCCCGTGGTTTCTCACAAGCCCAAAGAGACACAGGTCACCCTGAGTTTCCTTCCCTGAATCAACTTCTCGAAGTAGGGTGTTCTGCGTCAAGCGAACTGCCTCAGCCAAGGAACGCCGTAGCTGCTCCTCTGGGCCTGTGGCTATTCAAAGCCTGCAGTGCCACAGGAGGAAGGGGACGTACATGGCAGTAAGAACGCAAGCCGACTCTCTCCGGGAGGCACGGTGACTTCAGGCAGGAGGTCCTAGGTGGACTGCGAAGCCGAGGGTTTCTCTGAGTTCAGCTCAGCCTAGGGTAATGCGTAAGACTTCGACGCCATGTGGGACGTGCCAGAACGGTGTCCGGGAACGTGTGCGAGTGCTGAGGACCCTAAGCTGCTCCCAAGGGGAGTGCAGCGCGTTTCCCTACGCTGGGCATCCACAGAGGGGCTCTAAAGGGCTACGGGCCTGGATGTTGCTTAGCAGACCCAGGTGGGCCCGGCGGTACTCAGTGTTCCTGCCGGGAACAGGGGGCCCGCGCCAGCCTCCTAGGTGTCCAGAAAACCCTGCTGCCGTTGAAGGTGCCCAGAGCCGAGGCCACCGCCTCATGGAAACTGCTGCACGCCTCCGCTTCTGCACCGCCACTCGGGGCCTTACTTCCAGGCCTGTGTTCGTGCTGGGCGTGCCGTTAGCGACACGGCATGGTGAGATGCTGACTTTCTCCTCGGGCAGAGTGACTTCAGGTACGAGGTCCTCGAAGTATTCAAAGCACAGTGTTTTCCCATGGCAGCTCACACAAGGGCCATGACAAAGTCGCACTCACCCGAAATGCTGTCCTGAGGCTGTTCGAGGGCTCTGGAAATGTAGCGCTCCTCGAGGGACGTCCAGTGTGTAGCCCATCGCGCGGCACGCACAGAGGGCCTCCGGGGGTGGTGTGGGGGGGGGGTCAACCAATGGGCCTCGAAGTTGCTCAGCCGCCCCACAGGGGTCTGGAGGTACTCGGTGAACTTGGAGGGAAAGTGATGCATACCCGAGAGGCCTAGGAGTCCTCCAAAGTGTACTACTTCCTTTAAAATAAAGCCTCTACGCGACTGAGAACTCATGGAGACAGCTGCCTGCCTCCCTTTCTGCACGGCTACTAGGGGCCTACGCTGGAGGCAGCTTGTCACGTTGAGGTTCCCTCTAGCTCTAGAGCTTGTCAGGCGGACCAGAGCCGCGGCCATGGAAGCACGTGGTTTAGACAGAGCAGACTCATAACGTTCCCCGAAGCACTCTGACAGGGCTAACAGGCCTGTCGAGAGCAGGGAAGGTCAGGTAGCTTCAAGGCAGCATGAACGCAGCCTTCCAAACGGGAAAGCAAGGCTACTTGCAGCAGGCCCCCGTTTCCGTGGGCGCACTCAGCAGACATCCCCGTGGTTTCTCACAAGCCCAAAGAGACACAGGTCACCCTGAGTTTCCTTCCCTGAATCAACTTCTCGAAGTAGGGTGTTCTGCGTCAAGCGAACTGCCTCAGCCAAGGAACGCCGTAGCTGCTCCTCTGGGCCTGTGGCTATTCAAAGCCTGCAGTGCCACAGGAGGAAGGGGACGTACATGGCAGTAAGAACGCAAGCCGACTCTCTCCGGGAGGCACGGTGACTTCAGGCAGGAGGTCCTAGGTGGACTGCGAAGCCGAGGGTTTCTCTGAGTTCAGCTCAGCCTAGGGTAATGCGTAAGACTTCGACGCCATGTGGGACGTGCCAGAACGGTGTCCGGGAACGTGTGCGAGTGCTGAGGACCCTAAGCTGCTCCCAAGGGGAGTGCAGCGCGTTTCCCTACGCTGGGCATCCACAGAGGGGCTCTAAAGGGCTACGGGCCTGGATGTTGCTTAGCAGACCCAGGTGGGCCTGGCGGTACTCAGTGTTCCTGCCGGGAACAGGGGGCCCGCGCCAGCCTCCTAGGTGTCCAGAAAACCCTGCTGCCGTTGAAGGTGCCCAGAGCCGAGGCCACTGCCTCATGGAAACTGCTGCACGCCTCCGCTTCTGCACCGCCACTCGGGGCCTTTCTTCCAGGCCTGTGTTCGTGCTGGGCGTGCCGTTAGCGACACGGCATGGTGAGATGCTGACTTTCTCCTCGGGCAGAGTGACTTCAGGTACGAGGTCCTCGAAGTATTCAAAGCACAGTGTTTTCCCATGGCAGCTCACACAAGGGCCATGACAAAGTCGCACTCACCCGAAATGCTGTCCTGAGGCTGTTCGAGGGCTCTGGAAATGTACCGCTCCTCGAGGGACGTCCAGTGTGTAGCCCATCGCGCGGCACGCACAGAGGGCCTCCGGGGGTGGTGTGGGGGGGGGTCAACCAATGGGCCTCGAAGTTGCTCAGCCGCCCCACAGGGGTCTGGAGGTACTCGGTGAACTTGGAGGGAAAGTGATGCATACCCGAGAGGCCTAGGAGTCCTCCAAAGTGTACTACTTCCTTTAAAATAAAGCCTCTACGCGACTGAGAACTCATGGAGACAGCTGCCTGCCTCCCTTTCTGCACGGCTACTAGGGGCCTACGCTGGAGGCAGCTTGTCACGTTGAGGTTCCCTCTAGCTCTAGAGCTTGTCAGGCGGACCAGAGCCGCGGCCATGGAAGCACCTGGTTTAGACAGAGCAGACTCATAACGTTCCCCGAAGCACTCTGACAGGGCTAACAGGCCTGTCGAGAGCAGGGAAGGTCAGGTAGCTTCAAGGCAGCATGAACGCAGCCTTCCAAACGGGAAAGCAAGGCTACTTGCAGCAGGCCCCCGTTTCCGTGGGCGCACTCAGCAGACATCCCCGTGGTTTCTCACAAGCCCAAAGAGACACAGGTCACCCTGAGTTTCCTTCCCTGAATCAACTTCTCGAAGTAGGGTGTTCTGCGTCAAGCGAACTGCCTCAGCCAAGGAACGCCGTAGCTGCTCCTCTGGGCCTGTGGCTATTCAAAGCCTGCAGTGCCACAGGAGGAAGGGGACGTACATGGCAGTAAGAACGCAAGCCGACTCTCTCCGGGAGGCACGGTGACTTCAGGCAGGAGGTCCTAGGTGGACTGCGAAGCCGAGGGTTTCTCTGAGTTCAGCTCAGCCTAGGGTAATGCGTAAGACTTCGACGCCATGTGGGACGTGCCAGAACGGTGTCCGGGAACGTGTGCGAGTGCTGAGGACCCTAAGCTGCTCCCAAGGGGAGTGCAGCGCGTTTCCCTACGCTGGGCATCCACAGAGGGGCTCTAAAGGGCTACGGGCCTGGATGTTGCTTAGCAGACCCAGGTGGGCCCGGCGGTACTCAGTGTTCCTGCCGGGAACAGGGGGCCCGCGCCAGCCTCCTAGGTGTCCAGAAAACCCTGCTGCCGTTGAAGGTGCCCAGAGCCGAGGCCACCGCCTCATGGAAACTGCTGCACGCCTCCGCTTCTGCACCGCCACTCGGGGCCTTACTTCCAGGCCTGTGTTCGTGCTGGGCGTGCCGTTAGCGACACGGCATGGTGAGATGCTGACTTTCTCCTCGGGCAGAGTGACTTCAGGTACGAGGTCCTCGAAGTATTCAAAGCACAGTGTTTTCCCATGGCAGCTCACACAAGGGCCATGACAAAGTCGCACTCACCCGAAATGCTGTCCTGAGGCTGTTCGAGGGCTCTGGAAATGTAGCGCTCCTCGAGGGACGTCCAGTGTGTAGCACATCGCGCGGCACGCACAGAGGGCCTCCGGGGGTGGTGTGGGGGGGGGGTCAACCAATGGGCCTCGAAGTTGCTCAGCCGCCCCACAGGGGTCTGGAGGTACTCGGTGAACTTGGAGGGAAAGTGATGCATACCCGAGAGGCCTAGGAGTCCTCCAAAGTGTACTACTTCCTTTAAAATAAAGCCTCTACGCGACTGAGAACTCATGGAGACAGCTGCCTGCCTCCCTTTCTGCACGGCTACTAGGGGCCTACGCTGGAGGCAGCTTGTCACGTTGAGGTTCCCTCTAGCTCTAGAGCTTGTCAGGCGGACCAGAGCCGCGGCCATGGAAGCACGTGGTTTAGACAGAGCAGACTCATAACGTTCCCCGAAGCACTCTGACAGGGCTAACAGGCCTGTCGAGAGCAGGGAAGGTCAGGTAGCTTCAAGGCAGCATGAACGCAGCCTTCCAAACGGGAAAGCAAGGCTACTTGCAGCAGGCCCCCGTTTCCGTGGGCGCACTCAGCAGACATCCCCGTGGTTTCTCACAAGCCCAAAGAGACACAGGTCACCCTGAGTTTCCTTCCCTGAATCAACTTCTCGAAGTAGGGTGTTCTGCGTCAAGCGAACTGCCTCAGCCAAGGAACGCCGTAGCTGCTCCTCTGGGCCTGTGGCTATTCAAAGCCTGCAGTGCCACAGGAGGAAGGGAACGTACATGGCAGTAAGAACGCAAGCCGACTCTCTCCGGGAGGCACGGTGACTTCAGGCAGGAGGTCCTAGGTGGACTGCGAAGCCGAGGGTTTCTCTGAGTTCAGCTCAGCCTAGGGTAATGCGTAAGACTTCGACGCCATGTGGGACGTGCCAGAACGGTGTCCGGGAACGTGTGCGAGTGCTGAGGACCCTAAGCTGCTCCCAAGGGGAGTGCAGCGCGTTTCCCTACGCTGGGCATCCACAGAGGGGCTCTAAAGGGCTACGGGCCTGGATGTTGCTTAGCAGACCCAGGTGGGCCTGGCGGTACTCAGTGTTCCTGCCGGGAACAGGGGGCCCGCGCCAGCCTCCTAGGTGTCCAGAAAACCCTGCTGCCGTTGAAGGTGCCCAGAGCCGAGGCCACCGCCTCATGGAAACTGCTGCACGCCTCCGCTTCTGCACCGCCACTCGGGGCCTTTCTTCCAGGCCTGTGTTCGTGCTGCGCGTGCCGTTAGCGACACGGCATGGTGAGATGCTGACTTTCTCCTCGGGCAGAGTGACTTCAGGTACGAGGTCCTCGAAGTATTCAAAGCACAGTGTTTTCCCATGGCAGCTCACACAAGGGCCATGACAAAGTCGCACTCACCCGAAATGCTGTCCTGAGGCTGTTCGAGGGCTCTGGAAATGTAGCGCTCCTCGAGGGACGTCCAGTGTGTAGCCCATCGCGCGGCACGCACAGAGGGCCTCCGGGGGTGGTGTGGGGGGGGTCAACCAATGGGCCTCGAAGTTGCTCAGCCGCCCCACAGGGGTCTGGAGGTACTCGGTGAACTTGGAGGGAAAGTGATGCATACCCGAGAGGCCTAGGAGTCCTCCAAAGTGTACTACTTCCTTTAAAATAAAGCCTCTACGCGACTGAGAACTCATGGAGACAGCTGCCTGCCTCCCTTTCTGCACGGCTACTAGGGGCCTACGCTGGAGGCAGCTTGTCACGTTGAGGTTCCCTCTAGCTCTAGAGCTTGTCAGGCGGACCAGAGCCGCGGCCATGGAAGCACCTGGTTTAGACAGAGCAGACTCATAACGTTCCCCGAAGCACTCTGACAGGGCTAACAGGCCTGTCGAGAGCAGGGAAGGTCAGGTAGCTTCAAGGCAGCATGAACGCAGCCTTCCAAACGGGAAAGCAAGGCTACTTGCAGCAGGCCCCCGTTTCCGTGGGCGCACTCAGCAGACATCCCCGTGGTTTCTCACAAGCCCAAAGAGACACAGGTCACCCTGAGTTTCCTTCCCTGAATCAACTTCTCGAAGTAGGGTGTTCTGCATCAAGCGAACTGCCTCAGCCAAGGAACGCCGTAGCTGCTCCTCTGGGCCTGTGGCTATTCAAAGCCTGCAGTGCCACAGGAGGAAGGGGACGTACATGGCAGTAAGAACGCAAGCCGACTCTCTCCGGGAGGCACGGTGACTTCAGGCAGGAGGTCCTAGGTGGACTGCGAAGCCGAGGGTTTCTCTGAGTTCAGCTCAGCCTAGGGTAATGCGTAAGACTTCGACGCCATGTGGGACGTGCCAGAACGGTGTCCGGGAACGTGTGCGAGTGCTGAGGACCCTAAGCTGCTCCCAAGGGGAGTGCAGCGCGTTTCCCTACGCTGGGCATCCACAGAGGGGCTCTAAAGGGCTACGGGCCTGGATGTTGCTTAGCAGACCCAGGTGGGCCCGGCGGTACTCAGTGTTCCTGCCGGGAACAGGGGGCCCGCGCCAGCCTCCTAGGTGTCCAGAAAACCCTGCTGCCGTTGAAGGTGCCCAGAGCCGAAGCCACCGCCTCATGGAAACTGCTGCACGCCTCCGCTTCTGCACCGCCACTCGGGGCCTTACTTCCAGGCCTGTGTTCGTGCTGGGCGTGCCGTTAGCGACACGGCATGGTGAGATGCTGACTTTCTCCTCGGGCAGAGTGACTTCAGGTACGAGGTCCTCGAAGTATTCAAAGCACAGTGTTTTCCCATGGCAGCTCACACAAGGGCCATGACAAAGTCGCACTCACCCGAAATGCTGTCCTGAGGCTGTTCGAGGGCTCTGGAAATGTAGCGCTCCTCGAGGGACGTCCAGTGTGTAGCACATCGCGCGGCACGCACAGAGGGCCTCCGGGGGTGGTGTGGGGGGGGGGTCAACCAATGGGCCTCGAAGTTGCTCAGCCGCCCCACAGGGGTCTGGAGGTACTCGGTGAACTTGGAGGGAAAGTGATGCATACCCGAGAGGCCTAGGAGTCCTCCAAAGTGTACTACTTCCTTTAAAATAAAGCCTCTACGCGACTGAGAACTCATGGAGACAGCTGCCTGCCTCCCTTTCTGCACGGCTACTAGGGGCCTACGCTGGAGGCAGCTTGTCACGTTGAGGTTCCCTCTAGCTCTAGAGCTTGTCAGGCGGACCAGAGCCGCGGCCATGGAAGCACGTGGTTTAGACAGAGCAGACTCATAACGTTCCCCGAAGCACTCTGACAGGGCTAACAGGCCTGTCGAGAGCAGGGAAGGTCAGGTAGCTTCAAGGCAGCATGAACGCAGCCTTCCAAACGGGAAAGCAAGGCTACTTGCAGCAGGCCCCCGTTTCCGTGGGCGCACTCAGCAGACATCCCCGTGGTTTCTCACAAGCCCAAAGAGACACAGGTCACCCTGAGTTTCCTTCCCTGAATCAACTTCTCGAAGTAGGGTGTTCTGCATCAAGCGAACTGCCTCAGCCAAGGAACGCCGTAGCTGCTCCTCTGGGCCTGTGGCTATTCAAAGCCTGCAGTGCCACAGGAGGAAGGGGACGTACATGGCAGTAAGAACGCAAGCCGACTCTCTCCGGGAGGCACGGTGACTTCAGGCAGGAGGTCCTAGGTGGACTGCGAAGCCGAGGGTTTCTCTGAGTTCAGCTCAGCCTAGGGTAATGCGTAAGACTTCGACGCCATGTGGGACGTGCCAGAACGGTGTCCGGGAACGTGTGCGAGTGCTGAGGACCCTAAGCTGCTCCCAAGGGGAGTGCAGCGCGTTTCCCTACGCTGGGCATCCACAGAGGGGCTCTAAAGGGCTACGGGCCTGGATGTTGCTTAGCAGACCCAGGTGGGCCCGGCGGTACTCAGTGTTCCTGCCGGGAACAGGGGGCCCGCGCCAGCCTCCTAGGTGTCCAGAAAACCCTGCTGCCGTTGAAGGTGCCCAGAGCCGAGGCCACCGCCTCATGGAAACTGCTGCACGCCTCCGCTTCTGCACCGCCACTCGGGGCCTTACTTCCAGGCCTGTGTTCGTGCTGGGCGTGCCGTTAGCGACACGGCATGGTGAGATGCTGACTTTCTCCTCGGGCAGAGTGACTTCAGGTACGAGGTCCTCGAAGTATTCAAAGCACAGTGTTTTCCCATGGCAGCTCACACAAGGGCCATGACAAAGTCGCACTCACCCGAAATGCTGTCCTGAGGCTGTTCGAGGGCTCTGGAAATGTAGCGCTCCTCGAGGGACGTCCAGTGTGTAGCCCATCGCGCGGCACGCACAGAGGGCCTCCGGGGGTGGTGTGTGGGGGGGGGGTCAACCAATGGGCCTCGAAGTTGCTCAGCCGCCCCACAGGGGTCTGGAGGTACTCGGTGAACTTGGAGGGAAAGTGATGCATACCCGAGAGGCCTAGGAGTCCTCCAAAGTGTACTACTTCCTTTAAAATAAAGCCTCTACGCGACTGAGAACTCATGGAGACAGCTGCCTGCCTCCCTTTCTGCACGGCTACTAGGGGCCTACGCTGGAGGCAGCTTGTCACGTTGAGGTTCCCTCTAGCTCTAGAGCTTGTCAGGCGGACCAGAGCCGCGGCCATGGAAGCACGTGGTTTAGACAGAGCAGACTCATAACGTTCCCCGAAGCACTCTGACAGGGCTAACAGGCCTGTCGAGAGCAGGGAAGGTCAGGTAGCTTCAAGGCAGCATGAACGCAGCCTTCCAAACGGGAAAGCAAGGCTACTTGCAGCAGGCCCCCGTTTCCGTGGGCGCACTCAGCAGACATCCCCGTGGTTTCTCACAAGCCCAAAGAGACACAGGTCACCCTGAGTTTCCTTCCCTGAATCAACTTCTCGAAGTAGGGTGTTCTGCGTCAAGCGAACTGCCTCAGCCAAGGAACGCCGTAGCTGCTCCTCTGGGCCTGTGGCTATTCAAAGCCTGCAGTGCCACAGGAGGAAGGGGACGTACATGGCAGTAAGAACGCAAGCCGACTCTCTCCGGGAGGCACGGTGACTTCAGGCAGGAGGTCCTAGGTGGACTGCGAAGCCGAGGGTTTCTCTGAGTTCAGCTCAGCCTAGGGTAATGCGTAAGACTTCGACGCCATGTGGGACGTGCCAGAACGGTGTCCGGGAACGTGTGCGAGTGCTGAGGACCCTAAGCTGCTCCCAAGGGGAGTGCAGCGCGTTTCCCTACGCTGGGCATCCACAGAGGGGCTCTAAAGGGCTACGGGCCTGGATGTTGCTTAGCAGACCCAGGTGGGCCCGGCGGTACTCAGTGTTCCTGCCGGGAACAGGGGGCCCGCGCCAGCCTCCTAGGTGTCCAGAAAACCCTGCTGCCGTTGAAGGTGCCCAGAGCCGACGCCACCGCCTCATGGAAACTGCTGCACGCCTCCGCTTCTGCACCGCCACTCGGGGCCTTACTTCCAGGCCTGTGTTCGTGCTGGGCGTGCCGTTAGCGACACGGCATGGTGAGATGCTGACTTTCTCCTCGGGCAGAGTGACTTCAGGTACGAGGTCCTCGAAGTATTCAAAGCACAGTGTTTTCCCATGGCAGCTCACACAAGGGCCATGACAAAGTCGCACTCACCCGAAATGCTGTCCTGAGGCTGTTCGAGGGCTCTGGAAATGTAGCGCTCCTCGAGGGACGTCCAGTGTGTAGCCCATCGCGCGGCACGCACAGAGGGCCTCCGGGGGTGGTGTGGGGGGGGTCAACCAATGGGCCTCGAAGGTGCTCAGCCGCCCCACAGGGGTCTGGAGGTACTCGGTGAACTTGGAGGGAAAGTGATGCATACCCGAGAGGCCTAGGAGTCCTCCAAAGTGTACTACTTCCTTTAAAATAAAGCCTCTACGCGACTGAGAACTCATGGAGACAGCTGCCTGCCTCCCTTTCTGCACGGCTACTAGGGGCCTACGCTGGAGGCAGCTTGTCACGTTGAGGTTCCCTCTAGCTCTAGAGCTTGTCAGGCGGACCAGAGCCGCGGCCATGGAAGCACGTGGTTTAGACAGAGCAGACTCATAACGTTCCCCGAAGCACTCTGACAGGGCTAACAGGCCTGTCGAGAGCAGGGAAGGTCAGGTAGCTTCAAGGCAGCATGAACGCAGCCTTCCAAACGGGAAAGCAAGGCTACTTGCAGCAGGCCCCCGTTTCCGTGGGCGCACTCAGCAGACATCCCCGTGGTTTCTCACAAGCCCAAAGAGACACAGGTCACCCTGAGTTTCCTTCCCTGAATCAACTTCTCGAAGTAGGGTGTTCTGCGTCAAGCGAACTGCCTCAGCCAAGGAACGCCGTAGCTGCTCCTCTGGGCCTGTGGCTATTCAAAGCCTGCAGTGCCACAGGAGGAAGGGGACGTACATGGCAGTAAGAACGCAAGCCGACTCTCTCCGGGAGGCACGGTGACTTCAGGCAGGAGGTCCTAGGTGGACTGCGAAGCCGAGGGTTTCTCTGAGTTCAGCTCAGCCTAGGGTAATGCGTAAGACTTCGACGCCATGTGGGACGTGCCAGAACGGTGTCCGGGAACGTGTGCGAGTGCTGAGGACCCTAAGCTGCTCCCAAGGGGAGTGCAGCGCGTTTCCCTACGCTGGGCATCCACAGAGGGGCTCTAAAGGGCTACGGGCCTGGATGTTGCTTAGCAGACCCAGGTGGGCCTGGCGGTACTCAGTGTTCCTGCCGGGAACAGGGGGCCCGCGCCAGCCTCCTAGGTGTCCAGAAAACCCTGCTGCCGTTGAAGGTGCCCAGAGCCGAGGCCACCGCCTCATGGAAACTGCTGCACGCCTCCGCTTCTGCACCGCCACTCGGGGCCTTTCTTCCAGGCCTGTGTTCGTGCTGCGCGTGCCGTTAGCGACACGGCATGGTGAGATGCTGACTTTCTCCTCGGGCAGAGTGACTTCAGGTACGAGGTCCTCGAAGTATTCAAAGCACAGTGTTTTCCCATGGCAGCTCACACAAGGGCCATGACAAAGTCGCACTCACCCGAAATGCTGTCCTGAGGCTGTTCGAGGGCTCTGGAAATGTAGCGCTCCTCGAGGGACGTCCAGTGTGTAGCCCATCGCGCGGCACGCACAGAGGGCCTCCGGGGGTGGTGTGGGGGGGGGTCAACCAATGGGCCTCGAAGTTGCTCAGCCGCCCCACAGGGGTCTGGAGGTACTCGGTGAACTTGGAGGGAAAGTGATGCATACCCGAGAGGCCTAGGAGTCCTCCAAAGTGTACTACTTCCTTTAAAATAAAGCCTCTACGCGACTGAGAACTCATGGAGACAGCTGCCTGCCTCCCTTTCTGCACGGCTACTGGGGCCTACGCTGGAGGCAGCTTGTCACGTTGAGGTTCCCTCTAGCTCTAGAGCTTGTCAGGCGGACCAGAGCCGCGGCCATGGAAGCACCTGGTTTAGACAGAGCAGACTCATAACGTTCCCCGAAGCACTCTGACAGGGCTAACAGGCCTGTCGAGAGCAGGGAAGGTCAGGTAGCTTCAAGGCAGCATGAACGCAGCCTTCCAAACGGGAAAGCAAGGCTACTTGCAGCAGGCCCCCGTTTCCGTGGGCGCACTCAGCAGACATCCCCGTGGTTTCTCACAAGCCCAAAGAGACACAGGTCACCCTGAGTTTCCTTCCCTGAATCAACTTCTCGAAGTAGGGTGTTCTGCGTCAAGCGAACTGCCTCAGCCAAGGAACGCCGTAGCTGCTCCTCTGGGCCTGTGGCTATTCAAAGCCTGCAGTGCCACAGGAGGAAGGGGACGTACATGGCAGTAAGAACGCAAGCCGACTCTCTCCGGGAGGCACGGTGACTTCAGGCAGGAGGTCCTAGGTGGACTGCGAAGCCGAGGGTTTCTCTGAGTTCAGCTCAGCCTAGGGTAATGCGTAAGACTTCGACGCCATGTGGGACGTGCCAGAACGGTGTCCGGGAACGTGTGCGAGTGCTGAGGACCCTAAGCTGCTCCCAAGGGGAGTGCAGCGCGTTTCCCTACGCTGGGCATCCACAGAGGGGCTCTAAAGGGCTACGGGCCTGGATGTTGCTTAGCAGACCCAGGTGGGCCCGGCGGTACTCAGTGTTCCTGCCGGGAACAGGGGGCCCGCGCCAGCCTCCTAGGTGTCCAGAAAACCCTGCTGCCGTTGAAGGTGCCCAGAGCCGACGCCACCGCCTCATGGAAACTGCTGCACGCCTCCGCTTCTGCACCGCCACTCGGGGCCTTTCTTCCAGGCCTGTGTTCGTGCTGGGCGTGCCGTTAGCGACAAGGCATGGTGAGATGCTGACTTTCTCCTCGGGCAGAGTGACTTCAGGTACGAGGTCCTCGAAGTATTCAAAGCACAGTGTTTTCCCATGGCAGCTCACACAAGGGCCATGACAAAGTCGCACTCACCCGAAATGCTGTCCTGAGGCTGTTCGAGGGCTCTGGAAATGTAGCGCTCCTCGAGGGACGTCCAGTGTGTAGCCCATCGCGCGGCACGCACAGAGGGCCTCCGGGGGTGGTGTGGGGGGGGGTCAACCAATGGGCCTCGAAGTTGCTCAGCCGCCCCACAGGGGTCTGGAGGTACTCGGTGAACTTGGAGGGAAAGTGATGCATACCCGAGAGGCCTAGGAGTCCTCCAAAGTGTACTACTTCCTTTAAAATAAAGCCTCTACGCGACTGAGAACTCATGGAGACAGCTGCCTGCCTCCCTTTCTGCACGGCTACTAGGGGCCTACGCTGGAGGCAGCTTGTCACGTTGAGGTTCCCTCTAGCTCTAGAGCTTGTCAGGCGGACCAGAGCCGCGGCCATGGAAGCACCTGGTTTAGACAGAGCAGACTCATAACGTTCCCCGAAGCACTCTGACAGGGCTAACAGGCCTGTCGAGAGCAGGGAAGGTCAGGTAGCTTCAAGGCAGCATGAACGCAGCCTTCCAAACGGGAAAGCAAGGCTACTTGCAGCAGGCCCCCGTTTCCGTGGGCGCACTCAGCAGACATCCCCGTGGTTTCTCACAAGCCCAAAGAGACACAGGTCACCCTGAGTTTCCTTCCCTGAATCAACTTCTCGAAGTAGGGTGTTCTGCGTCAAGCGAACTGCCTCAGCCAAGGAACGCCGTAGCTGCTCCTCTGGGCCTGTGGCTATTCAAAGCCTGCAGTGCCACAGGAGGAAGGGGACGTACATGGCAGTAAGAACGCAAGCCGACTCTCTCCGGGAGGCACGGTGACTTCAGGCAGGAGGTCCTAGGTGGACTGCGAAGCCGAGGGTTTCTCTGAGTTCAGCTCAGCCTAGGGTAATGCGTAAGACTTCGACGCCATGTGGGACGTGCCAGAACGGTGTCCGGGAACGTGTGCGAGTGCTGAGGACCCTAAGCTGCTCCCAAGGGGAGTGCAGCGCGTTTCCCTACGCTGGGCATCCACAGAGGGGCTCTAAAGGGCTACGGGCCTGGATGTTGCTTAGCAGACCCAGGTGGGCCCGGCGGTACTCAGTGTTCCTGCCGGGAACAGGGGGCCCGCGCCAGCCTCCTAGGTGTCCAGAAAACCCTGCTGCCGTTGAAGGTGCCCAGAGCCGAGGCCACCGCCTCATGGAAACTGCTGCACGCCTCCGCTTCTGCACCGCCACTCGGGGCCTTACTTCCAGGCCTGTGTTCGTGCTGGGCGTGCCGTTAGCGACACGGCATGGTGAGATGCTGACTTTCTCCTCGGGCAGAGTGACTTCAGGTACGAGGTCCTCGAAGTATTCAAAGCACAGTGTTTTCCCATGGCAGCTCACACAAGGGCCATGACAAAGTCGCACTCACCCGAAATGCTGTCCTGAGGCTGTTCGAGGGCTCTGGAAATGTAGCGCTCCTCGAGGGACGTCCAGTGTGTAGCACATCGCGCGGCACGCACAGAGGGCCTCCGGGGGTGGTGTGGGGGGGGGTCAACCAATGGGCCTCGAAGTTGCTCAGCCGCCCCACAGGGGTCTGGAGGTACTCGGTGAACTTGGAGGGAAAGTGATGCATACCCGAGAGGCCTAGGAGTCCTCCAAAGTGTACTACTTCCTTTAAAATAAAGCCTCTACGCGACTGAGAACTCATGGAGACAGCTGCCTGCCTCCCTTTCTGCACGGCTACTAGGGGCCTACGCTGGAGGCAGCTTGTCACGTTGAGGTTCCCTCTAGCTCTAGAGCTTGTCAGGCGGACCAGAGCCGCGGCCATGGAAGCACGTGGTTTAGACAGAGCAGACTCATAACGTTCCCCGAAGCACTCTGACAGGGCTAACAGGCCTGTCGAGAGCAGGGAAGGTCAGGTAGCTTCAAGGCAGCATGAACGCAGCCTTCCAAACGGGAAAGCAAGGCTACTTGCAGCAGGCCCCCGTTTCCGTGGGCGCACTCAGCAGACATCCCCGTGGTTTCTCACAAGCCCAAAGAGACACAGGTCACCCTGAGTTTCCTTCCCTGAATCAACTTCTCGAAGTAGGGTGTTCTGCGTCAAGCGAACTGCCTCAGCCAAGGAACGCCGTAGCTGCTCCTCTGGGCCTGTGGCTATTCAAAGCCTGCAGTGCCACAGGAGGAAGGGGACGTACATGGCAGTAAGAACGCAAGCCGACTCTCTCCGGGAGGCACGGTGACTTCAGGCAGGAGGTCCTAGGTGGACTGTGAAGCCGAGGGTTTCTCTGAGTTCAGCTCAGCCTAGGGTAATGCGTAAGACTTCGACGCCATGTGGGACGTGCCAGAACGGTGTCCGGGAACGTGTGCGAGTGCTGAGGACCCTAAGCTGCTCCCAAGGGGAGTGCAGCGCGTTTCCCTACGCTGGGCATCCACAGAGGGGCTCTAAAGGGCTACGGGCCTGGATGTTGCTTAGCAGACCCAGGTGGGCCTGGCGGTACTCAGTGTTCCTGCCGGGAACAGGGGGCCCGCGCCAGCCTCCTAGGTGTCCAGAAAACCCTGCTGCCGTTGAAGGTGCCCAGAGCCGAGGCCACCGCCTCATGGAAACTGCTGCACGCCTCCGCTTCTGCACTGCCACTCGGGGCCTTTCTTCCAGGCCTGTGTTCGTGCTGGGCGTGCCGTTAGCGACACGGCATGGTGAGATGCTGACTTTCTCCTCGGGCAGAGTGACTTCAGGTACGAGGTCCTCGAAGTATTCAAAGCACAGTGTTTTCCCATGGCAGCTCACACAAGGGCCATGACAAAGTCGCACTCACCCGAAATGCTGTCCTGAGGCTGTTCGAGGGCTCTGGAAATGTAGCGCTCCTCGAGGGACGTCCAGTGTGTAGCCCATCGCGCGGCACGCACAGAGGGCCTCCGGGGGTGGTGTGGGGGGGGGTCAACCAATGGGCCTCGAAGTTGCTCAGCCGCCCCACAGGGGTCTGGAGGTACTCGGTGAACTTGGAGGGAAAGTGATGCATACCCGAGAGGCCTAGGAGTCCTCCAAAGTGTACTACTTCCTTTAAAATAAAGCCTCTACGCGACTGAGAACTCATGGAGACAGCTGCCTGCCTCCCTTTCTGCACGGCTACTAGGGGCCTACGCTGGAGGCAGCTTGTCACGTTGAGGTTCCCTCTAGCTCTAGAGCTTGTCAGGCGGACCAGAGCCGCGGCCATGGAAGCACGTGGTTTAGACAGAGCAGACTCATAACGTTCCCCGAAGCACTCTGACAGGGCTAACAGGCCTGTCGAGAGCAGGGAAGGTCAGGTAGCTTCAAGGCAGCATGAACGCAGCCTTCCAAACGGGAAAGCAAGGCTACTTGCAGCAGGCCCCCGTTTCCGTGGGCGCACTCAGCAGACATCCCCGTGGTTTCTCACAAGCCCAAAGAGACACAGGTCACCCTGAGTTTCCTTCCCTGAATCAACTTCTCGAAGTAGGGTGTTCTGCGTCAAGCGAACTGCCTCAGCCAAGGAACGCCGTAGCTGCTCCTCTGGGCCTGTGGCTATTCAAAGCCTGCAGTGCCACAGGAGGAAGGGGACGTACATGGCAGTAAGAACGCAAGCCGACTCTCTCCGGGAGGCACGGTGACTTCACGCAGGAGGTCCTAGGTGGACTGCGAAGCCGAGGGTTTCTCTGAGTTCAGCTCAGCCTAGGGTAATGCGTAAGACTTCGACGCCATGTGGGACGTGCCAGAACGGTGTCCGGGAACGTGTGCGAGTGCTGAGGACCCTAAGCTGCTCCCAAGGGGAGTGCAGCGCGTTTCCCTACGCTGGGCATCCACAGAGGGGCTCTAAAGGGCTACGGGCCTGGATGTTGCTTAGCAGACCCAGGTGGGCCTGGCGGTACTCAGTGTTCCTGCCGGGAACAGGGGGCCCGCGCCAGCCTCCTAGGTGTCCAGAAAACCCTGCTGCCGTTGAAGGTGCCCAGAGCCGAGGCCACCGCCTCATGGAAACTGCTGCACGCCTCCGCTTCTGCACCGCCACTCGGGGCCTTTCTTCCAGGCCTGTGTTCGTGCTGCGCGTGCCGTTAGCGACACGGCATGGTGAGATGCTGACTTTCTCCTCGGGCAGAGTGACTTCAGGTACGAGGTCCTCGAAGTATTCAAAGCACAGTGTTTTCCCATGGCAGCTCACACAAGGGCCATGACAAAGTCACACTCACCCGAAATGCTGTCCTGAGGCTGTTCGAGGGCTCTGGAAATGTAGCGCTCCTCGAGGGACGTCCAGTGTGTAGCCCATCGCGCGGCACGCACAGAGGGCCTCCGGGGGTGGTGTGGGGGGGGGTCAACCAATGGGCCTCGAAGTTGCTCAGCCGCCCCACAGGGGTCTGGAGGTACTCGGTGAACTTGGAGGGAAAGTGATGCATACCCGAGAGGCCTAGGAGTCCTCCAAAGTGTACTACTTCCTTTAAAATAAAGCCTCTACGCGACTGAGAACTCATGGAGACAGCTGCCTGCCTCCCTTTCTGCACGGCTACTAGGGGCCTACGCTGGAGGCAGCTTGTCACGTTGAGGTTCCCTCTAGCTCTAGAGCTTGTCAGGCGGACCAGAGCCGCGGCCATGGAAGCACCTGGTTTAGACAGAGCAGACTCATAACGTTCCCCGAAGCACTCTGACAGGGCTAACAGGCCTGTCGAGAGCAGGGAAGGTCAGGTAGCTTCAAGGCAGCATGAACGCAGCCTTCCAAACGGGAAAGCAAGGCTACTTGCAGCAGGCCCCCGTTTCCGTGGGCGCACTCAGCAGACATCCCCGTGGTTTCTCACAAGCCCAAAGAGACACAGGTCACCCTGAGTTTCCTTCCCTGAATCAACTTCTCGAAGTAGGGTGTTCTGCGTCAAGCGAACTGCCTCAGCCAAGGAACGCCGTAGCTGCTCCTCTGGGCCTGTGGCTATTCAAAGCCTGCAGTGCCACAGGAGGAAGGGGACGTACATGGCAGTAAGAACGCAAGCCGACTCTCTCCGGGAGGCACGGTGACTTCACGCAGGAGGTCCTAGGTGGACTGCGAAGCCGAGGGTTTCTCTGAGTTCAGCTCAGCCTAGGGTAATGCGTAAGACTTCGACGCCATGTGGGACGTGCCAGAACGGTGTCCGGGAACGTGTGCGAGTGCTGAGGACCCTAAGCTGCTCCCAAGGGGAGTGCAGCGCGTTTCCCTACGCTGGGCATCCACAGAGGGGCTCTAAAGGGCTACGGGCCTGGATGTTGCTTAGCAGACCCAGGTGGTCCTGGCGGTACTCAGTGTTCCTGCCGGGAACAGGGGGCCCGCGCCAGCCTCCTAGGTGTCCAGAAAACCCTGCTGCCGTTGAAGGTGCCCAGAGCCGAGGCCACCGCCTCATGGAAACTGCTGCACGCCTCCGCTTCTGCACCGCCACTCGGGGCCTTTCTTCCAGGCCTGTGTTCGTGCTGGGCGTGCCGTTAGCGACAAGGCATGGTGAGATGCTGACTTTCTCCTCGGGCAGAGTGACTTCAGGTACGAGGTCCTCGAAGTATTCAAAGCACAGTGTTTTCCCATGGCAGCTCACACAAGGGCCATGACAAAGTCGCACTCACCCGAAATGCTGTCCTGAGGCTGTTCGAGGGCTCTGGAAATGTAGCGCTCCTCGAGGGACGTCCAGTGTGTAGCCCATCGCGCGGCACGCACAGAGGGCCTCCGGGGGTGGTGTGGGGGGGGGTCAACCAATGGGCCTCGAAGTTGCTCAGCCGCCCCACAGGGGTCTGGAGGTACTCGGTGAACTTGGAGGGAAAGTGATGCATACCCGAGAGGCCTAGGAGTCCTCCAAAGTGTACTACTTCCTTTAAAATAAAGCCTCTACGCGACTGAGAACTCATGGAGACAGCTGCCTGCCTCCCTTTCTGCACGGCTACTAGGGGCCTACGCTGGAGGCAGCTTGTCACGTTGAGGTTCCCTCTAGCTCTAGAGCTTGTCAGGCGGACCAGAGCCGCGGCCATGGAAGCACCTGGTTTAGACAGAGCAGACTCATAACGTTCCCCGAAGCACTCTGACAGGGCTAACAGGCCTGTCGAGAGCAGGGAAGGTCAGGTAGCTTCAAGGCAGCATGAACGCAGCCTTCCAAACGGGAAAGCAAGGCTACTTGCAGCAGGCCCCCGTTTCCGTGGGCGCACTCAGCAGACATCCCCGTGGTTTCTCACAAGCCCAAAGAGACACAGGTCACCCTGAGTTTCCTTCCCTGAATCAACTTCTCGAAGTAGGGTGTTCTGCGTCAAGCGAACTGCCTCAGCCAAGGAACGCCGTAGCTGCTCCTCTGGGCCTGTGGCTATTCAAAGCCTGCAGTGCCACAGGAGGAAGGGGACGTACATGGCAGTAAGAACGCAAGCCGACTCTCTCCGGGAGGCACGGTGACTTCAGGCAGGAGGTCCTAGGTGGACTGCGAAGCCGAGGGTTTCTCTGAGTTCAGCTCAGCCTAGGGTAATGCGTAAGACTTCGACGCCATGTGGGACGTGCCAGAACGGTGTCCGGGAACGTGTGCGAGTGCTGAGGACCCTAAGCTGCTCCCAAGGGGAGTGCAGCGCGTTTCCCTACGCTGGGCATCCACAGAGGGGCTCTAAAGGGCTACGGGCCTGGATGTTGCTTAGCAGACCCAGGTGGGCCTGGCGGTACTCAGTGTTCCTGCCGGGAACAGGGGGCCCGCGCCAGCCTCCTAGGTGTCCAGAAAACCCTGCTGCCGTTGAAGGTGCCCAGAGCCGAGGCCACCGCCTCATGGAAACTGCTGCACGCCTCCGCTTCTGCACTGCCACTCGGGGCCTTTCTTCCAGGCCTGTGTTCGTGCTGGGCGTGCCGTTAGCGACACGGCATGGTGAGATGCTGACTTTCTCCTCGGGCAGAGTGACTTCAGGTACGAGGTCCTCGAAGTATTCAAAGCACAGTGTTTTCCCATGGCAGCTCACACAAGGGCCATGACAAAGTCGCACTCACCCGAAATGCTGTCCTGAGGCTGTTCGAGGGCTCTGGAAATGTAGCGCTCCTCGAGGGACGTCCAGTGTGTAGCCCATCGCGCGGCACGCACAGAGGGCCTCCGGGGGTGGTGTGTGGGGGGGTCAACCAATGGGCCTCGAAGTTGCTCAGCCGCCCCACAGGGGTCTGGAGGTACTCGGTGAACTTGGAGGGAAAGTGATGCATACCCGAGAGGCCTAGGAGTCCTCCAAAGTGTACTACTTCCTTTAAAATAAAGCCTCTACGCGACTGAGAACTCATGGAGACAGCTGCCTGCCTCCCTTTCTGCACGGCTACTAGGGGCCTACGCTGGAGGCAGCTTGTCACGTTGAGGTTCCCTCTAGCTCTAGAGCTTGTCAGGCGGACCAGAGCCGCGGCCATGGAAGCACCTGCTTTAGACAGAGCAGACTCATAACGTTCCCCGAAGCACTCTGACAGGGCTAACAGGCCTGTCGAGAGCAGGGAAGGTCAGGTAGCTTCAAGGCAGCATGAACGCAGCCTTCCAAACGGGAAAGCAAGGCTACTTGCAGCAGGCCCCCGTTTCCGTGGGCGCACTCAGCAGACATCCCCGTGGTTTCTCACAAGCCCAAAGAGACACAGGTCACCCTGAGTTTCCTTCCCTGAATCAACTTCTCGAAGTAGGGTGTTCTGCGTCAAGCGAACTGCCTCAGCCAAGGAACGCCGTAGCTGCTCCTCTGGGTCTGTGGCTATTCAAAGCCTGCAGTGCCACAGGAGGACGGGGACGTACATGGCAGTAAGAACGCAAGCCGACTCTCTCCGGGAGGCACGGTGACTTCAGGCAGGAGGTCCTAGGTGGACTGCGAAGCCGAGGGTTTCTCTGAGTTCAGCTCAGCCTAGGGTAATGCGTAAGACTTCGACGCCATGTGGGACGTGCCAGAACGGTGTCCGGGAACGTGTGCGAGTGCTGAGGACCCTAAGCTGCTCCCAAGGGGAGTGCAGCGCGTTTCCCTACGCTGGGCATCCACAGAGGGGCTCTAAAGGGCTACGGGCCTGGATGTTGCTTAGCAGACCCAGGTGGGCCTGGCGGTACTCAGTGTTCCTGCCGGGAACAGGGGGCCCGCGCCAGCCTCCTAGGTGTCCAGAAAACCCTGCTGCCGTTGAAGGTGCCCAGAGCCGAGGCCACCGCCTCATGGAAACTGCTGCACGCCTCCGCTTCTGCACCGCCACTCGGGGCCTTTCTTCCAGGCCTGTGTTCGTGCTGGGCGTGCCGTTAGCGACACGGCATGGTGAGATGCTGACTTTCTCCTCGGGCAGAGTGACTTCAGGTACGAGGTCCTCGAAGTATTCAAAGCACAGTGTTTTCCCATGGCAGCTCACACAAGGGCCATGACAAAGTCGCACTCACCCGAAATGCTGTCCTGAGGCTGTTCGAGGGCTCTGGAAATGTAGCGCTCCTCGAGGGACGTCCAGTGTGTAGCCCATCGCGCGGCACGCACAGAGGGCCTCCGGGGGTGGTGTGGGGGGGGGGTCAACCAATGGGCCTCGAAGTTGCTCAGCCGCCCCACAGGGGTCTGGAGGTACTCGGTGAACTTGGAGGGAAAGTGATGCATACCCGAGAGACCTAGGAGTCCTCCAAAGTGTACTACTTCCTTTAAAATAAAGCCTCTACGCGACTGAGAACTCATGGAGACAGCTGCCTGCCTCCCTTTCTGCACGGCTACTAGGGGCCTACGCTGGAGGCAGCTTGTCACGTTGAGGTTCCCTCTAGCTCTAGAGCTTGTCAGGCGGACCAGAGCCGCGGCCATGGAAGCACCTGGTTTAGACAGAGCAGACTCATAACGTTCCCCGAAGCACTCTGACAGGGCTAACAGGCCTGTCGAGAGCAGGGAAGGTCAGGTAGCTTCAAGGCAGCATGAACGCAGCCTTCCAAACGGGAAAGCAAGGCTACTTGCAGCAGGCCCCCGTTTCCGTGGGCGCACTCAGCAGACATCCCCGTGGTTTCTCACAAGCCCAAAGAGACACAGGTCACCCTGAGTTTCCTTCCCTGAATCAACTTCTCGAAGTAGGGTGTTCTGCGTCAAGCGAACTGCCTCAGCCAAGGAACGCCGTAGCTGCTCCTCTGGGCCTGTGGCTATTCAAAGCCTGCAGTGCCACAGGAGGAAGGGGACGTACATGGCAGTAAGAACGCAAGCCGACTCTCTCCGGGAGGCACGGTGACTTCAGGCAGGAGGTCCTAGGTGGACTGCGAAGCCGAGGGTTTCTCTGAGTTCAGCTCAGCCTAGGGTAATGCGTAAGACTTCGACGCCATGTGGGACGTGCCAGAACGGTGTCCGGGAACGTGTGCGAGTGCTGAGGACCCTAAGCTGCTCCCAAGGGGAGTGCAGCGCGTTTCCCTACGCTGGGCATCCACAGAGGGGCTCTAAAGGGCTACGGGCCTGGATGTTGCTTAGCAGACCCAGGTGGGCCTGGCGGTACTCAGTGTTCCTGCCGGGAACAGGGGGCCCGCGCCAGCCTCCTAGGTGTCCAGAAAACCCTGCTGCCGTTGAAGGTGCCCAGAGCCGAGGCCACCGCCTCATGGAAACTGCTGCACGCCTCCGCTTCTGCACCGCCACTCGGGGCCTTACTTCCAGGCCTGTGTTCGTGCTGGGCGTGCCGTTAGCGACACGGCATGGTGAGATGCTGACTTTCTCCTCGGGCAGAGTGACTTCAGGTACGAGGTCCTCGAAGTATTCAAAGCACAGTGTTTTCCCATGGCAGCTCACACAAGGGCCATGACAAAGTCGCACTCACCCGAAATGCTGTCCTGAGGCTGTTCGAGGGCTCTGGAAATGTAGCGCTCCTCGAGGGACGTCCAGTGTGTAGCCCATCGCGCGGCACGCACAGAGGGCCTCCGGGGGTGGTGTGGGGGGGGGGTCAACCAATGGGCCTCGAAGTTGCTCAGCCGCCCCACAGGGGTCTGGAGGTACTCGGTGAACTTGGAGGGAAAGTGATGCATACCCGAGAGGCCTAGGAGTCCTCCAAAGTGTACTACTTCCTTTAAAATAAAGCCTCTACGCGACTGAGAACTCATGGAGACAGCTGCCTGCCTCCCTTTCTGCACGGCTACTAGGGGCCTACGCTGGAGGCAGCTTGTCACGTTGAGGTTCCCTCTAGCTCTAGAGCTTGTCAGGCGGACCAGAGCCGCGGCCATGGAAGCACCTGGTTTAGACAGAGCAGACTCATAACGTTCCCCGAAGCACTCTGACAGGGCTAACAGGCCTGTCGAGAGCAGGGAAGGTCAGGTAGCTTCAAGGCAGCATGAACGCAGCCTTCCAAACGGGAAAGCAAGGCTACTTGTAGCAGGCCCCCGTTTCCGTGGGCGCACTCAGCAGACATCCCCGTGGTTTCTCACAAGCCCAAAGAGACACAGGTCACCCTGAGTTTCCTTCCCTGAATCAACTTCTCGAAGTAGGGTGTTCTGCGTCAAGCGAACTGCCTCAGCCAAGGAACGCCGTAGCTGCTCCTCTGGGCCTGTGGCTATTCAAAGCCTGCAGTGCCACAGGAGGAAGGGGACGTACATGGCAGTAAGAACGCAAGCCGACTCTCTCCGGGAGGCACGGTGACTTCAGGCAGGAGGTCCTAGGTGGACTGCGAAGCCGAGGGTTTCTCTGAGTTCAGCTCAGCCTAGGGTAATGCGTAAGACTTCGATGCCATGTGGGACGTGCCAGAACGGTGTCCGGGAACGTGTGCGAGTGCTGAGGACCCTAAGCTGCTCCCAAGGGGAGTGCAGCGCGTTTCCCTACGCTGGGCATACACAGAGGGGCTCTAAAGGGCTACGGGCCTGGATGTTGCTTAGCAGACCCAGGTGGGCCTGGCGGTACTCAGTGTTCCTGCCGGGAACAGGGGGCCCGCGCCAGCCTCCTAGGTGTCCAGAAAACCCTGCTGCCGTTGAAGGTGCCCAGAGCCGAGGCCACCGCCTCATGGAAACTGCTGCCCGCCTCCGCTTCTGCACCGCCACTCGGGGCCTTTCTTCCAGGCCTGTGTTCGTGCTGGGCGTGCCGTTAGCGACACGGCATGGTGAGATGCTGACTTTCTCCTCGGGCAGAGTGACTTCAGGTACGAGGTCCTCGAAGTATTCAAAGCACAGTGTTTTCCCATGGCAGCTCACACAAGGGCCATGACAAAGTCGCACTCACCCGAAATGCTGTCCTGAGGCTGTTCGAGGGCTCTGGAAATGTAGCGCTCCTCGAGGGACGTCCAGTGTGTAGCCCATCGCGCGGCACGCACAGAGGGCCTCCGGGGGTGGTGTGGGGGGGGGGTCAACCAATGGGCCTCGAAGTTGCTCAGCCGCCCCACAGGGGTCTGGAGGTACTCGGTGAACTTGGAGGGAAAGTGATGCATACCCGAGAGGCCTAGGAGTCCTCCAAAGTGTACTACTTCCTTTAAAATAAAGCCTCTACGCGACTGAGAACTCATGGAGACAGCTGCCTGCCTCCCTTTCTGCACGGCTACTAGGGGCCTACGCTGGAGGCAGCTTGTCACGTTGAGGTTCCCTCTAGCTCTAGAGCTTGTCAGGCGGACCAGAGCCGCGGCCATGGAAACACCTGGTTTAGACAGAGCAGACTCATAACGTTCCCCGAAGCACTCTGACAGGGCTAACAGGCCTGTCGAGAGCAGGGAAGGTCAGGTAGCTTCAAGGCAGCATGAACGCAGCCTTCCAAACGGGAAAGCAAGGCTACTTGCAGCAGGCCCCCGTTTCCGTGGGCGCACTCAGCAGACATCCCCGTGGTTTCTCACAAGCCCAAAGAGACACAGGTCACCCTGAGTTTCCTTCCCTGAATCAACTTCTCGAAGTAGGGTGTTCTGCGTCAAGCGAACTGCCTCAGCCAAGGAACGCCGTAGCTGCTCCTCTGGGCCTGTGGCTATTCAAAGCCTGCAGTGCCACAGGAGGAAGGGGACGTACATGGCAGTAAGAACGCAAGCCGACTCTCTCCGGGAGGCACGGTGACTTCAGGCAGGAGGTCCTAGGTGGACTGCGAAGCCGAGGGTTTCTCTGAGTTCAGCTCAGCCTAGGGTAATGCGTAAGACTTCGACGCCATGTGGGACGTGCCAGAACGGTGTCCGGGAACGTGTGCGAGTGCTGAGGACCCTAAGCTGCTCCCAAGGGGAGTGCAGCGCGTTTCCCTACGCTGGGCATACACAGAGGGGCTCTAAAGGGCTACGGGCCTGGATGTTGCTTAGCAGACCCAGGTGGGCCTGGCGGTACTCAGTGTTCCTGCCGGGAACAGGGGGCCCGCGCCAGCCTCCTAGGTGTCCAGAAAACCCTGCTGCCGTTGAAGGTGCCCAGAGCCGAGGCCACCGCCTCATGGAAACTGCTGCACGCCTCCGCTTCTGCACCGCCACTCGGGGCCTTTCTTCCAGGCCTGTGTTCGTGCTGGGCGTGCCGTTAGCGACACGGCATGGTGAGATGCTGACTTTCTCCTCGGGCAGAGTGACTTCAGGTACGAGGTCCTCGAAGTATTCAAAGCACAGTGTTTTCCCATGGCAGCTCACACAAGGGCCATGACAAAGTCGCACTCACCCGAAATGCTGTCCTGAGGCTGTTCGAGGGCTCTGGAAATGTAGCGCTCCTCGAGGGACGTCCAGTGTGTAGCCCATCGCGCGGCACGCACAGAGGGCCTCCGGGGGTGGTGTGGGGGGGGTCAACCAATGGGCCTCGAAGTTGCTCAGCCGCCCCACAGGGGTCTGGAGGTACTCGGTGAACTTGGAGGGAAAGTGATGCATACCCGAGAGGCCTAGGAGTCCTCCAAAGTGTACTACTTCCTTTAAAATAAAGCCTCTACGCGACTGAGAACTCATGGAGACAGCTGCCTGCCTCCCTTTCTGCACGGCTACTAGGGGCCTACGCTGGAGGCAGCTTGTCACGTTGAGGTTCCCTCTAGCTCTAGAGCTTGTCAGGCGGACCAGAGCCGCGGCCATGGAAGCACGTGGTTTAGACAGAGCAGACTCATAACGTTCCCCGAAGCACTCTGACAGGGCTAACAGGCCTGTCGAGAGCAGGGAAGGTCAGGTAGCTTCAAGGCAGCATGAACGCAGCCTTCCAAACGGGAAAGCAAGGCTACTTGCAGCAGGCCCCCGTTTCCGTGGGCGCACTCAGCAGACATCCCCGTGGTTTCTCACAAGCCCAAAGAGACACAGGTCACCCTGAGTTTCCTTCCCTGAATCAACTTCTCGAAGTAGGGTGTTCTGCGTCAAGCGAACTGCCTCAGCCAAGGAACGCCGTAGCTGCTCCTCTGGGCCTGTGGCTATTCAAAGCCTGCAGTGCCACAGGAGGAAGGGGACGTACATGGCAGTAAGAACGCAAGCCGACTCTCTCCGGGAGGCACGGTGACTTCAGGCAGGAGGTCCTAGGTGGACTGCGAAGCCGAGGGTTTCTCTGAGTTCAGCTCAGCCTAGGGTAATTCGTAAGACTTCGACGCCATGTGGGACGTGCCAGAACGGTGTCCGGGAACGTGTGCGAGTGCTGAGGACCCTAAGCTGCTCCCAAGGGGAGTGCAGCGCGTTTCCCTACGCTGGGCATCCACAGAGGGGCTCTAAAGGGCTACGGGCCTGGATGTTGCTTAGCAGACCCAGGTGGGCCCGGCGGTACTCAGTGTTCCTGCCGGGAACAGGGGGCCCGCGCCAGCCTCCTAGGTGTCCAGAAAACCCTGCTGCCGTTGAAGGTGCCCAGAGCCGAGGCCACCGCCTCATGGAAACTGCTGCACGCCTCCGCTTCTGCACCGCCACTCGGGGCCTTTCTTCCAGGCCTGTGTTCGTGCTGGGCGTGCCGTTAGCGACACGGCATGGTGAGATGCTGACTTTCTCCTCGGGCAGAGTGACTTCAGGTACGAGGTCCTCGAAGTATTCAAAGCACAGTGTTTTCCCATGGCAGCTCACACAAGGGCCATGACAAAGTCGCACTCACCCGAAATGCTGTCCTGAGGCTGTTCGAGGGCTCTGGAAATGTAGCGCTCCTCGAGGGACGTCCAGTGTGTAGCCCATCGCGCGGCACGCACAGAGGGCCTCCGGGGGTGGTGTGGGGGGGGGTCAACCAATGGGCCTCGAAGGTGCTCAGCCGCCCCACAGGGGTCTGGAGGTACTCGGTGAACTTGGAGGGAAAGTGATGCATACCCGAGAGGCCTAGGAGTCCTCCAAAGTGTACTACTTCCTTTAAAATAAAGCCTCTACGCGACTGAGAACTCATGGAGACAGCTGCCTGCCTCCCTTTCTGCACGGCTACTAGGGGCCTACGCTGGAGGCAGCTTGTCACGTTGAGGTTCCCTCTAGCTCTAGAGCTTGTCAGGCGGACCAGAGCCGCGGCCATGGAAGCACCTGGTTTAGACAGAGCAGACTCATAACGTTCCCCGAAGCACTCTGACAGGGCTAACAGGCCTGTCGAGAGCAGGGAAGGTCAGGTAGCTTCAAGGCAGCATGAACGCAGCCTTCCAAACGGGAAAGCAAGGCTACTTGCAGCAGGCCCCCGTTTCCGTGGGCGCACTCAGCAGACATCCCCGTGGTTTCTCACAAGCCCAAAGAGACACAGGTCACCCTGAGTTTCCTTCCCTGAATCAACTTCTCGAAGTAGGGTGTTCTGCGTCAAGCGAACTGCCTCAGCCAAGGAACGCCGTAGCTGCTCCTCTGGGCCTGTGGCTATTCAAAGCCTGCAGTGCCACAGGAGGAAGGGGACGTACATGGCAGTAAGAACGCAAGCCGACTCTCTCCGGGAGGCACGGTGACTTCAGGCAGGAGGTCCTAGGTGGACTGCGAAGCCGAGGGTTTCTCTGAGTTCAGCTCAGCCTAGGGTAATGCGTAAGACTTCGACGCCATGTGGGACGTGCCAGAACGGTGTCCGGGAACGTGTGCGAGTGCTGAGGACCCTAAGCTGCTCCCAAGGGGAGTGCAGCGCGTTTCCCTACGCTGGGCATCCACAGAGGGGCTCTAAAGGGCTACGGGCCTGGATGTTGCTTAGCAGACCCAGGTGGGCCCGGCGGTACTCAGTGTTCCTGCCGGGAACAGGGGGCCCGCGCCAGCCTCCTAGGTGTCCAGAAAACCCTGCTGCCGTTGAAGGTGCCCAGAGCCGAGGCCACCGCCTCATGGAAACTGCTGCACGCCTCCGCTTCTGCACCGCCACTCGGGGCCTTTCTTCCAGGCCTGTGTTCGTGCTGCGCGTGCCGTTAGCGACACGGCATGGTGAGATGCTGACTTTCTCCTCGGGCAGAGTGACTTCAGGTACGAGGTCCTCGAAGTATTCAAAGCACAGTGTTTTCCCATGGCAGCTCACACAAGGGCCATGACAAAGTCGCACTCACCCGAAATGCTGTCCTGAGGCTGTTCGAGGGCTCTGGAAATGTAGCGCTCCTCGAGGGACGTCCAGTGTGTAGCCCATCGCGCGGCACGCACAGAGGGCCTCCGGGGGTGGTGTGGGGGGGGGGTCAACCAATGGGCCTCGAAGTTGCTCAGCCGCCCCACAGGGGTCTGGAGGTACTCGGTGAACTTGGAGGGAAAGTGATGCATACCCGAGAGGCCTAGGAGTCCTCCAAAGTGTACTACTTCCTTTAAAATAAAGCCTCTACGCGACTGAGAACTCATGGAGACAGCTGCCTGCCTCCCTTTCTGCACGGCTACTAGGGGCCTACGCTGGAGGCAGCTTGTCACGTTGAGGTTCCCTCTAGCTCTAGAGCTTGTCAGGCGGACCAGAGCCGCGGCCATGGAAGCACGTGGTTTAGACAGAGCAGACTCATAACGTTCCCCGAAGCACTCTGACAGGGCTAACAGGCCTGTCGAGAGCAGGGAAGGTCAGGTAGCTTCAAGGCAGCATGAACGCAGCCTTCCAAACGGGAAAGCAAGGCTACTTGCAGCAGGCCCCCGTTTCCGTGGGCGCACTCAGCAGACATCCCCGTGGTTTCTCACAAGCCCAAAGAGACACAGGTCACCCTGAGTTTCCTTCCCTGAATCAACTTCTCGAAGTAGGGTGTTCTGCGTCAAGCGAACTGCCTCAGCCAAGGAACGCCGTAGCTGCTCCTCTGGGCCTGTGGCTATTCAAAGCCTGCAGTGCCACAGGAGGAAGGGGACGTACATGGCAGTAAGAACGCAAGCCGACTCTCTCCGGAAGGCACGGTGACTTCAGGCAGGAGGTCCTAGGTGGACTGCGAAGCCGAGGGTTTCTCTGAGTTCAGCTCAGCCTAGGGTAATGCGTAAGACTTCGACGCCATGTGGGACGTGCCAGAACGGTGTCCGGGAACGTGTGCGAGTGCTGAGGACCCTAAGCTGCTCCCAAGGGGAGTGCAGCGCGTTTCCCTACGCTGGGCATCCACAGAGGGGCTCTAAAGGGCTACGGGCCTGGATGTTGCTTAGCAGACCCAGGTGGGCCCGGCGGTACTCAGTGTTCCTGCCGGGAACAGGGGGCCCGCGCCAGCCTCCTAGGTGTCCAGAAAACCCTGCTGCCGTTGAAGGTGCCCAGAGCCGAGGCCACCGCCTCATGGAAACTGCTGCACGCCTCCGCTTCTGCACCGCCACTCGGGGCCTTTCTTCCAGGCCTGTGTTCGTGCTGGGCGTGCCGTTAGCGACACGGCATGGTGAGATGCTGACTTTCTCCTCGGGCAGAGTGACTTCAGGTACGAGGTCCTCGAAGTATTCAAAGCACAGTGTTTTCCCATGGCAGCTCACACAAGGGCCATGACAAAGTCGCACTCACCCGAAATGCTGTCCTGAGGCTGTTCGAGGGCTCTGGAAATGTAGCGCTCCTCGAGGGACGTCCAGTGTGTAGCCCATCGCGCGGCACGCACAGAGGGCCTCCGGGGGTGGTGTGGGGGGGGGTCAACCAATGGGCCTCGAAGTTGCTCAGCCGCCCCACAGGGGTCTGGAGGTACTCGGTGAACTTGGAGGGAAAGTGATGCATACCCGAGAGGCCTAGGAGTCCTCCAAAGTGTACTACTTCCTTTAAAATAAAGCCTCTACGCGACTGAGAACTCATGGAGACAGCTGCCTGCCTCCCTTTCTGCACGGCTACTAGGGGCCTACGCTGGAGGCAGCTTGTCACGTTGAGGTTCCCTCTAGCTCTAGAGCTTGTCAGGCGGACCAGAGCCGCGGCCATGGAAGCACCTGGTTTAGACAGAGCAGACTCATAACGTTCCCCGAAGCACTCTGACAGGGCTAACAGGCCTGTCGAGAGCAGGGAAGGTCAGGTAGCTTCAAGGCAGCATGAACGCAGCCTTCCAAACGGGAAAGCAAGGCTACTTGCAGCAGGCCCCCGTTTCCGTGGGCGCACTCAGCAGACATCCCCGTGGTTTCTCACAAGCCCAAAGAGACACAGGTCACCCTGAGTTTCCTTCCCTGAATCAACTTCTCGAAGTAGGGTGTTCTGCGTCAAGCGAACTGCCTCAGCCAAGGAACGCCGTAGCTGCTCCTCTGGGCCTGTGGCTATTCAAAGCCTGCAGTGCCACAGGAGGAAGGGGACGTACATGGCAGTAAGAACGCAAGCCGACTCTCTCCGGGAGGCACGGTGACTTCAGGCAGGAGGTCCTAGGTGGACTGCGAAGCCGAGGGTTTCTCTGAGTTCAGCTCAGCCTAGGGTAATGCGTAAGACTTCGACGCCATGTGGGACGTGCCAGAACGGTGTCCGGGAACGTGTGCGAGTGCTGAGGACCCTAAGCTGCTCCCAAGGGGAGTGCAGCACGTTTCCCTACGCTGGGCATCCACAGAGGGGCTCTAAAGGGCTACGGGCCTGGATGTTGCTTAGCAGACCCAGGTGGGCCCGGCGGTACTCAGTGTTCCTGCCGGGAACAGGGGGCCCGCGCCAGCCTCCTAGGTGTCCAGAAAACCCTGCTGCCGTTGAAGGTGCCCAGAGCCGAGGCCACCGCCTCATGGAAACTGCTGCACGCCTCCGCTTCTGCACCGCCACTCGGGGCCTTTCTTCCAGGCCTGTGTTCGTGCTGGGCGTGCCGTTAGCGACACGGCATGGTGAGATGCTGACTTTCTCCTCGGGCAGAGTGACTTCAGGTACGAGGTCCTCGAAGTATTCAAAGCACAGTGTTTTCCCATGGCAGCTCACACAAGGGCCATGACAAAGTCGCACTCACCCGAAATGCTGTCCTGAGGCTGTTCGAGGGCTCTGGAAATGTAGCGCTCCTCGAGGGACGTCCAGTGTGTAGCCCATCGCGCGGCACGCACAGAGGGCCTCCGGGGGTGGTGTGGGGGGGGGGGTCAACCAATGGGCCTCGAAGTTGCTCAGCCGCCCCACAGGGGTCTGGAGGTACTCGGTGAACTTGGAGGGAAACTGATGCATACCCGAGAGGCCTAGGAGTCCTCCAAAGTGTACTACTTCCTTTAAAATAAAACCTCTACGCGACTGAGAACTCATGGAGACAGCTGCCTGCCTCCCTTTCTGCACGGCTACTAGGGGCCTACGCTGGAGGCAGCTTGTCACGTTGAGGTTCCCTCTAGCTCTAGAGCTTGTCAGGCGGACCAGAGCCGCGGCCATGGAAGCACGTGGTTTAGACAGAGCAGACTCATAACGTTCCCCGAAGCACTCTGACAGGGCTAACAGGCCTGTCGAGAGCAGGGAAGGTCAGGTAGCTTCAAGGCAGCATGAACGCAGCCTTCCAAACGGGAAAGCAAGGCTACTTGCAGCAGGCCCCCGTTTCCGTGGGCGCACTCAGCAGACATCCCCGTGGTTTCTCACAAGCCCAAAGAGACACAGGTCACCCTGAGTTTCCTTCCCTGAATCAACTTCTCGAAGTAGGGTGTTCTGCGTCAAGCGAACTGCCTCAGCCAAGGAACGCCGTAGCTGCTCCTCTGGGCCTGTGGCTATTCAAAGCCTGCAGTGCCACAGGAGGAAGGGGACGTACATGGCAGTAAGAACGCAAGCCGACTCTCTCCGGGAGGCACGGTGACTTCAGGCAGGAGGTCCTAGGTGGACTGCGAAGCCGAGGGTTTCTCTGAGTTCAGCTCAGCCTAGGGTAATGCGTAAGACTTCGACGCCATGTGGGACGTGCCAGAACGGTGTCCGGGAACGTGTGCGAGTGCTGAGGACCCTAAGCTGCTCCCAAGGGGAGTGCAGCGCGTTTCCCTACGCTGGGCATCCACAGAGGGGCTCTAAAGGGCTACGGGCCTGGATGTTGCTTAGCAGACCCAGGTGGGCCCGGCGGTACTCAGTGTTCCTGCCGGGAACAGGGGGCCCGCGCCAGCCTCCTAGGTGTCCAGAAAACCCTGCTGCCGTTGAAGGTGCCCAGAGCCGAGGCCACCGCCTCATGGAAACTGCTGCACGCCTCCGCTTCTGCACCGCCACTCGGGGCCTTACTTCCAGGCCTGTGTTCGTGCTGGGCGTGCCGTTAGCGACACGGCATGGTGAGATGCTGACTTTCTCCTCGGGCAGAGTGACTTCAGGTACGAGGTCCTCGAAGTATTCAAAGCACAGTGTTTTCCCATGGCAGCTCACACAAGGGCCATGACAAAGTCGCACTCACCCGAAATGCTGTCCTGAGGCTGTTCGAGGGCTCTGGAAATGTAGCGCTCCTCGAGGGACGTCCAGTGTGTAGCCCATCGCGCGGCACGCACAGAGGGCCTCCGGGGGTGGTGTGGGGGGGGTCAACCAATGGGCCTCGAAGGTGCTCAGCCGCCCCACAGGGGTCTGGAGGTACTCGGTGAACTTGGAGGGAAAGTGATGCATACCCGAGAGGCCTAGGAGTCCTCCAAAGTGTACTACTTCCTTTAAAATAAAGCCTCTACGCGACTGAGAACTCATGGAGACAGCTGCCTGCCTCCCTTTCTGCACGGCTACTAGGGGCCTACGCTGGAGGCAGCTTGTCACGTTGAGGTTCCCTCTAGCTCTAGAGCTTGTCAGGCGGACCAGAGCCGCGGCCATGGAAGCACCTGGTTTAGACAGAGCAGACTCATAACGTTCCCCGAAGCACTCTGACAGGGCTAACAGGCCTGTCGAGAGCAGGGAAGGTCAGGTAGCTTCAAGGCAGCATGAACGCAGCCTTCCAAACGGGAAAGCAAGGCTACTTGCAGCAGGCCCCCGTTTCCGTGGGCGCACTCAGCAGACATCCCCGTGGTTTCTCACAAGCCCAAAGAGACACAGGTCACCCTGAGTTTCCTTCCCTGAATCAACTTCTCGAAGTAGGGTGTTCTGCGTCAAGCGAACTGCCTCAGCCAAGGAACGCCGTAGCTGCTCCTCTGGGCCTGTGGCTATTCAAAGCCTGCAGTGCCACAGGAGGAAGGGGACGTACATGGCAGTAAGAACGCAAGCCGACTCTCTCCGGGAGGCACGGTGACTTCACGCAGGAGGTCCTAGGTGGACTGCGAAGCCGAGGGTTTCTCTGAGTTCAGCTCAGCCTAGGGTAATGCGTAAGACTTCGACGCCATGTGGGACGTGCCAGAACGGTGTCCGGGAACGTGTGCGAGTGCTGAGGACCCTAAGCTGCTCCCAAGGGGAGTGCAGCGCGTTTCCCTACGCTGGGCATCCACAGAGGGGCTCTAAAGGGCTACGGGCCTGGATGTTGCTTAGCAGACCCAGGTGGGCCCGGCGGTACTCAGTGTTCCTGCCGGGAACAGGGGGCCCGCGCCAGCCTCCTAGGTGTCCAGAAAACCCTGCTGCCGTTGAAGGTGCCCAGAGCCGAGGCCACCGCCTCATGGAAACTGCTGCACGCCTCCGCTTCTGCACCGCCACTCGGGGCCTTTCTTCCAGGCCTGTGTTCGTGCTGGGCGTGCCGTTAGCGACACGGCATGGTGAGATGCTGACTTTCTCCTCGGGCAGAGTGACTTCAGGTACGAGGTCCTCGAAGTATTCAAAGCACAGTGTTTTCCCATGGCAGCTCACACAAGGGCCATGACAAAGTCGCACTCACCCGAAATGCTGTCCTGAGGCTGTTCGAGGGCTCTGGAAATGTAGCGCTCCTCGAGGGACGTCCAGTGTGTAGCCCATCGCGCGGCACGCACAGAGGGCCTCCGGGGGTGGTGTGGGGGGGGGGGTCAACCAATGGGCCTCGAAGTTGCTCAGCCGCCCCACAGGGGTCTGGAGGTACTCGGTGAACTTGGAGGGAAAGTGATGCATACCCGAGAGGCCTAGGAGTCCTCCAAAGTGTACTACTTCCTTTAAAATAAAGCCTCTACGCGACTGAGAACTCATGGAGACAGCTGCCTGCCTCCCTTTCTGCACGGCTACTAGGGGCCTACGCTGGAGGCAGCTTGTCACGTTGAGGTTCCCTCTAGCTCTAGAGCTTGTCAGGCGGACCAGAGCCGCGGCCATGGAAGCGCCTGGTTTAGACAGAGCAGACTCATAACGTTCCCCGAAGCACTCTGACAGGGCTAACAGGCCTGTCGAGAGCAGGGAAGGTCAGGTAGCTTCAAGGAAGCATGAACGCAGCCTTCCAAACGGGAAAGCAAGGCTACTTGCAGCAGGCCCCCGTTTCCGTGGGCGCACTCAGCAGACATCCCCGTGGTTTCTCACAAGCCCAAAGAGACACAGGTCACCCTCAGTTTCCTTCCCTGAATCAACTTCTCGAAGTAGGGTGTTCTGCGTCAAGCGAACTGCCTCAGCCAAGGAACGCCGTAGCTGCTCCTCTGGGCCTGTGGCTATTCAAAGCCTGCAGTGCCACAGGAGGAAGGGGACGTACATGGCAGTAAGAACGCAAGCCGACTCTCTCCGGGAGGCACGGTGACTTCAGGCAGGAGGTCCTAGGTGGACTGCGAAGCCGAGGGTTTCCCTGAGTTCAGCTCAGCCTAGGGTAATGCGTAAGACTTCGACGCCATGTGGGACGTGCCAGAACGGTGTCCGGGAACGTGTGCGAGTGCTGAGGACCCTAAGCTGCTCCCAAGGGGAGTGCAGCGCGTTTCCCTACGCTGGGCATACACAGAGGGGCTCTAAAGGGCTACGGGCCTGGATGTTGCTTAGCAGACCCAGGTGGGCCCGGCGGTACTCAGTGTTCCTGCCGGGAACAGGGGGCCCGCGCCAGCCTCCTAGGTGTCCAGAAAACCCTGCTGCCGTTGAAGGTGCCCAGAGCCGAGGCCACCGCCTCATGGAAACTGCTGCACGCCTCCGCTTCTGCACCGCCACTCGGGGCCTTTCTTCCAGGCCTGTGTTCGTGCTGGGCGTGCCGTTAGCGACACGGCATGGTGAGATGCTGACTTTCTCCTCGGGCAGAGTGACTTCAGGTACGAGGTCCTCGAAGTATTCAAAGCACAGTGTTTTCCCATGGCAGCTCACACAAGGGCCATGACAAAGTCGCACTCACCCGAAATGCTGTCCTGAGGCTGTTCGAGGGCTCTGGAAATGTAGCGCTCCTCGAGGGACGTCCAGTGTGTAGCCCATCGCGCGGCACGCACAGAGGGCCTCCGGGGGTGGTGTGGGGGGGGGGTCAACCAATGGGCCTCGAAGTTGCTCAGCCGCCCCACAGGGGTCTGGAGGTACTCGGTGAACTTGGAGGGAAAGTGATGCATACCCGAGAGGCCTAGGAGTCCTCCAAAGTGTACTACTTCCTTTAAAATAAAGCCTCTACGCGACTGAGAACTCATGGAGACAGCTGCCTGCCTCCCTTTCTGCACGGCTACTAGGGGCCTACGCTGGAGGCAGCTTGTCACGTTGAGGTTCCCTCTAGCTCTAGAGCTTGTCAGGCGGACCAGAGCCGCGGCCATGGAAGCGCCTGGTTTAGACAGAGCAGACTCATAACGTTCCCCGAAGCACTCTGACAGGGCTAACAGGCCTGTCGAGAGCAGGGAAGGTCAGGTAGCTTCAAGGAAGCATGAACGCAGCCTTCCAAACGGGAAAGCAAGGCTACTTGCAGCAGGCCCCCGTTTCCGTGGGCGCACTCAGCAGACATCCCCGTGGTTTCTCACAAGCCCAAAGAGACACAGGTCACCCTCAGTTTCCTTCCCTGAATCAACTTCTCGAAGTAGGGTGTTCTGCGTCAAGCGAACTGCCTCAGCCAAGGAACGCCGTAGCTGCTCCTCTGGGCCTGTGGCTATTCAAAGCCTGCAGTGCCACAGGAGGAAGGGGACGTACATGGCAGTAAGAACGCAAGCCGACTCTCTCCGGGAGGCACGGTGACTTCAGGCAGGAGGTCCTAGGTGGACTGCGAAGCCGAGGGTTTCTCTGAGTTCAGCTCAGCCTAGGGTAATGCGTAAGACTTCGACGCCATGTGGGACGTGCCAGAACGGTGTCCGGGAACGTGTGCGAGTGCTGAGGACCCTAAGCTGCTCCCAAGGGGAGTGCAGCGCGTTTCCCTACGCTGGGCATACACAGAGGGGCTCTAAAGGGCTACGGGCCTGGATGTTGCTTAGCAGACCCAGGTGGGCCCGGCGGTACTCAGTGTTCCTGCCGGGAACAGGGGGCCCGCGCCAGCCTCCTAGGTGTCCAGAAAACCCTGCTGCCGTTGAAGGTGCCCAGAGCCGAGGCCACCGCCTCATGGAAACTGCTGCACGCCTCCGCTTCTGCACCGCCACTCGGGGCCTTACTTCCAGGCCTGTGTTCGTGCTGCGCGTGCCGTTAGCGACACGGCATGGTGAGATGCTGACTTTCTCCTCGGGCAGAGTGACTTCAGGTACGATGTCCTCGAAGTATTGAAAGCACAGTGTTTTCCCATGGCAGCTCACACAAGGGCCATGACAAAGTCGCACTCACCCGAAATGCTGTCCTGAGGCTGTTCGAGGGCTCTGGAAATGTAGCGCTCCTCGAGGGACGTCCAGTGTGTAGCCCATCGCGCGGCACGCACAGAGGGCCTCCGGGGGTGGTGTGGGGGGGGGGTCAACCAATGGGCCTCGAAGTTGCTCAGCCGCCCCACAGGGGTCTGGAGGTACTCGGTGAACTTGGAGGGAAAGTGATGCATACCCGAGAGGCCTAGGAGTCCTCCAAAGTGTACTACTTCCTTTAAAATAAAGCCTCTACGCGACTGAGAACTCATGGAGACAGCTGCCTGCCTCCCTTTCTGCACGGCTACTAGGGGCCTACGCTGGAGGCAGCTTGTCACGTTGAGGTTCCCTCTAGCTCTAGAGCTTGTCAGGCGGACCAGAGCCGCGGCCATGGAAGCACGTGGTTTAGACAGAGCAGACTCATAACGTTCCCCGAAGCACTCTGACAGGGCTAACAGGCCTGTCGAGAGCAGGGAAGGTCAGGTAGCTTCAAGGCAGCATGAACGCAGCCTTCCAAACGGGAAAGCAAGGCTACTTGCAGCAGGCCCCCGTTTCCGTGGGCGCACTCAGCAGACATCCCCGTGGTTTCTCACAAGCCCAAAGAGACACAGGTCACCCTGAGTTTCCTTCCCTGAATCAACTTCTCGAAGTAGGGTGTTCTGCGTCAAGCGAACTGCCTCAGCCAAGGAACGCCGTAGCTGCTCCTCTGGGCCTGTGGCGATTCAAAGCCTGCAGTGCCACAGGAGGAAGGGGACGTACATGGCAGTAAGAACGCAAGCCGACTCTCTCCGGGAGGCACGGTGACTTCAGGCAGGAGGTCCTAGGTGGACTGCGAAGCCGAGGGTTTCTCTGAGTTCAGCTCAGCCTAGGGTAATGCGTAAGACTTCGACGCCATGTGGGACGTGCCAGAACGGTGTCCGGGAACGTGTGCGAGTGCTGAGGACCCTAAGCTGCTCCCAAGGGGAGTGCAGCGCGTTTCCCTACGCTGGGCATACACAGAGGGGCTCTAAAGGGCTACGGGCCTGGATGTTGCTTAGCAGACCCAGGTGGGCCAGGCGGTACTCAGTGTTCCTGCCGGGAACAGGGGGCCCGCGCCAGCCTCCTAGGTGTCCAGAAAACCCTGCTGCCGTTGAAGGTGCCCAGAGCCGAGGCCACCGCCTCATGGAAACTGCTGCACGCCTCCGCTTCTGCACCGCCACTCGGGGCCTTTCTTCCAGGCCTGTGTTCGTGCTGGGCGTGCCGTTAGCGACACGGCATGGTGAGATGCTGACCTTCTCCTCGGGCAGAGTGACTTCAGGTACGAGGTCCTCGAAGTATTCAAAGCACAGTGTTTTCCCATGGCAGCTCACACAAGGGCCATGACAAAGTCGCACTCACCCGAAATGCTGTCCTGAGGCTGTTCGAGGGCTCTGGAAATGTAGCGCTCCTCGAGGGACGTCCAGTGTGTAGCCCATCGCGCGGCACGCACAGAGGGCCTCCGGGGGTGGTGTGGGGGGGGGTCAACCAATGGGCCTCGAAGTTGCTCAGCCGCCCCACAGGGGTCTGGAGGTACTCGGTGAACTTGGAGGGAAAGTGATGCATACCCGAGAGGCCTAGGAGTCCTCCAAAGTGTACTACTTCCTTTAAAATAAAGCCTCTACGCGACTGAGAACTCATGGAGACAGCTGCCTGCCTCCCTTTCTGCACGGCTACTAGGGGCCTACGCTGGAGGCAGCTTGTCACGTTGAGGTTCCCTCTAGCTCTAGAGCTTGTCAGGCGGACCAGAGCCGCGGCCATGGAAGCACCTGCTTTAGACAGAGCAGACTCATAACGTTCCCCGAAGCACTCTGACAGGGCTAACAGGCCTGTCGAGAGCAGGGAAGGTCAGGTAGCTTCAAGGCAGCATGAACGCAGCCTTCCAAACGGGAAAGCAAGGCTACTTGCAGCAGGCCCCCGTTTCCATGGGCGCACTCAGCAGACATCCCCGTGGTTTCTCACAAGCCCAAAGAGACACAGGTCACCCTGAGTTTCCTTCCCTGAATCAACTTCTCGAAGTAGGGTGTTCTGCGTCAAGCGAACTGCCTCAGCCAAGGAACGCCGTAGCTGCTCCTCTGGGCCTGTGGCTATTCAAAGCCTGCAGTGCCACAGGAGGAAGGGGACGTACATGGCAGTAAGAACGCAAGCCGACTCTCTCCGGGAGGCACGGTGACTTCAGGCAGGAGGTCCTAGGTGGACTGCGAAGCCGAGGGTTTCTCTGAGTTCAGCTCAGCCTAGGGTAATGCGTAAGACTTCGACGCCATGTGGGACGTGCCAGAACGGTGTCCGGGAACGTGTGCGAGTGCTGAGGACCCTAAACTGCTCCCAAGGGGAGTGCAGCGCGTTTCCCTACGCTGGGCATCCACAGAGGGGCTCTAAAGGGCTACGGGCCTGGATGTTGCTTAGCAGACCCAGGTGGGCCTGGCGGTACTCAGTGTTCCTGCCGGGAACAGGGGGCCCGCGCCAGCCTCCTAGGTGTCCAGAAAACCCTGCTGCCGTTGAAGGTGCCCAGAGCCGAGGCCACCGCCTCATGGAAACTGCTGCACGCCTCCGCTTCTGCACCGCCACTCGGGGCCTTACTTCCAGGCCTGTGTTCGTGCTGGGCGTGCCGTTAGCGACACGGCATGGTGAGATGCTGACTTTCTCCTCGGGCAGAGTGACTTCAGGTACGAGGTCCTCGAAGTATTCAAAGCACAGTGTTTTCCCATGGCAGCTCACACAAGGGCCATGACAAAGTCGCACTCACCCGAAATGCTGTCCTGAGGCTGTTCGAGGGCTCTGGAAATGTAGCGCTCCTCGAGGGACGTCCAGTGTGTAGCCCATCGCGCGGCACGCACAGAGGGCCTCCGGGGGTGGTGTGGGGGGGGGGTCAACCAATGGGCCTCGAAGTTGCTCAGCCGCCCCACAGGGGTCTGGAGGTACTCGGTGAACTTGGAGGGAAAGTGATGCATACCCGAGAGGCCTAGGAGTCCTCCAAAGTGTACTACTTCCTTTAAAATAAAGCCTCTACGCGACTGAGAACTCATGGAGACAGCTGCCTGCCTCCCTTTCTGCACGGCTACTAGGGGCTTACGCTGGAGGCAGCTTGTCACGTTGAGGTTCCCTCTAGCTCTAGAGCTTGTCAGGCGGACCAGAGCCGCGGCCATGGAAGCACCTGCTTTAGACAGAGCAGACTCATAACGTTCCCCGAAGCACTCTGACAGGGCTAACAGGCCTGTCGAGAGCAGGGAAGGTCAGGTAGCTTCAAGGCAGCATGAACGCAGCCTTCCAAACGGGAAAGCAAGGCTACTTGCAGCAGGCCCCCGTTTCCGTGGGCGCACTCAGCAGACATCCCCGTGGTTTCTCACAAGCCCAAAGAGACACAGGTCACCCTGAGTTTCCTTCCCTGAATCAACTTCTCGAAGTAGGGTGTTCTGCGTCAAGCGAACTGCCTCAGCCAAGGAACGCCGTAGCTGCTCCTCTGGGCCTGTGGCTATTCAAAGCCTGCAGTGCCACAGGAGGAAGGGGACGTACATGGCAGTAAGAACGCAAGCCGACTCTCTCCGGGAGGCACGGTGACTTCAGGCAGGAGGTCCTAGGTGGACTGCGAAGCCGAGGGTTTCTCTGAGTTCAGCTCAGCCTAGGGTAATGCGTAAGACTTCGACGCCATGTGGGACGTGCCAGAACGGTGTCCGGGAACGTGTGCGAGTGCTGAGGACCCTAAGCTGCTCCCAAGGGGAGTGCAGCGCGTTTCCCTACGCTGGGCATACACAGAGGGGCTCTAAAGGGCTACGGGCCTGGATGTTGCTTAGCAGACCCAGGTGGGCCCGGCGGTACTCAATGTTCCTGCCGGGAACAGGGGGCCCGCGCCAGCCTCCTAGGTGTCCAGAAAACCCTGCTGCCGTTGAAGGTGCCCAGAGCCGAGGCCACCGCCTCATGGAAACTGCTGCACGCCTCCGCTTCTGCACCGCCACTCGGGGCCTTCCTTCCAGGCCTGTGTTCGTGCTGGGCGTGCCGTTAGCGACACGGCATGGTGAGATGCTGACTTTCTCCTCGGGCAGAGTGACTTCAGGTACGAGGTCCTCGAAGTATTCAAAGCACAGTGTTTTCCCATGGCAGCTCACACAAGGGCCATGACAAAGTCGCACTCACCCGAAATGCTGTCCTGAGGCTGTTCGAGGGCTCTGGAAATGTAGCGCTCCTCGAGGGACGTCCAGTGTGTAGCACATCGCGCGGCACGCACAGAGGGCCTCCGGGGGTGGTGTGGGGGGGGGGTCAACCAATGGGCCTCGAAGTTGCTCAGCCGCCCCACAGGGGTCTGGAGGTACTCGGTGAACTTGGAGGGAAAGTGATGCATACCCGAGAGGCCTAGGAGTCCTCCAAAGTGTACTACTTCCTTTAAAATAAAGCCTCTACGCGACTGAGAACTCATGGAGACAGCTGCCTGCCTCCCTTTCTGCACGGCTACTAGGGGCCTACGCTGGAGGCAGCTTGTCACGTTGAGGTTCCCTCTAGCTCTAGAGCTTGTCAGGCGGACCAGAGCCGCGGCCATGGAAGCACCTGCTTTAGACAGAGCAGACTCATAACGTTCCCCGAAGCACTCTGACAGGGCTAACAGGCCTGTCGAGAGCAGGGAAGGTCAGGTAGCTTCAAGGCAGCATGAACGCAGCCTTCCAAACGGGAAAGCAAGGCTACTTGCAGCAGGCCCCCGTTTCCATGGGCGCACTCAGCAGACATCCCCGTGGTTTCTCACAAGCCCAAAGAGACACAGGTCACCCTGAGTTTCCTTCCCTGAATCAACTTCTCGAAGTAGGGTGTTCTGCGTCAAGCGAACTGCCTCAGCCAAGGAACGCCGTAGCTGCTCCTCTGGGCCTGTGGCTATTCAAAGCCTGCAGTGCCACAGGAGGAAGGGGACGTACATGGCAGTAAGAACGCAAGCCGACTCTCTCCGGGAGGCACGGTGACTTCAGGCAGGAGGTCCTAGGTGGACTGCGAAGCCGAGGGTTTCTCTGAGTTCAGCTCAGCCTAGGGTAATGCGTAAGACTTCGACGCCATGTGGGACGTGCCAGAACGGTGTCCGGGAACGTGTGCGAGTGCTGAGGACCCTAAGCTGCTCCCAAGGGGAGTGCAGCGCGTTTCCCTACGCTGGGCATACACAGAGGGGCTCTAAAGGGCTACGGGCCTGGATGTTGCTTAGCAGACCCAGGTGGGCCCGGCGGTACTCAGTGTTCCTGCCGGGAACAGGGGGCCCGCGCCAGCCTCCTAGGTGTCCAGAAAACCCTGCTGCCGTTGAAGGTGCCCAGAGCCGAGGCCACCGCCTCATGGAAACTGCTGCACGCCTCCGCTTCTGCACCGCCACTCGGGGCCTTTCTTCCAGGCCTGTGTTCGTGCTGCGCGTGCCGTTAGCGACACGGCATGGTGAGATGCTGACTTTCTCCTCGGGCAGAGTGACTTCAGGTACGAGGTCCTCGAAGTATTCAAAGCACAGTGTTTTCCCATGGCAGCTCACACAAGGGCCATGACAAAGTCGCACTCACCCGAAATGCTGTCCTGAGGCTGTTCGAGGGCTCTGGAAATGTAGCGCTCCTCGAGGGACGTCCAGTGTGTAGCCCATCGCGCGGCACGCACAGAGGGCCTCCGGGGGTGGTGTGGGGGGGGGTCAACCAATGGGCCTCGAAGTTGCTCAGCCGCCCCACAGGGGTCTGGAGGTACTCGGTGAACTTGGAGGGAAAGTGATGCATACCCGAGAGGCCTAGGAGTCCTCCAAAGTGTACTACTTCCTTTAAAATAAAGCCTCTACGCGACTGAGAACTCATGGAGACAGCTGCCTGCCTCCCTTTCTGCACGGCTACTAGGGGCCTACGCTGGAGGCAGCTTGTCACGTTGAGGTTCCCTCTAGCTCTAGAGCTTGTCAGGCGGACCAGAGCCGCGGCCATGGAAGCACGTGGTTTAGACAGAGCAGACTCATAACGTTCCCCGAAGCACTCTGACAGGGCTAACAGGCCTGTCGAGAGCAGGGAAGGTCAGGTAGCTTCAAGGCAGCATGAACGCAGCCTTCCAAACGGGAAAGCAAGGCTACTTGCAGCAGGCCCCCGTTTCCGTGGGCGCACTCAGCAGACATCCCCGTGGTTTCTCACAAGCCCAAAGAGACACAGGTCACCCTGAGTTTCCTTCCCTGAATCAACTTCTCGAAGTAGGGTGTTCTGCGTCAAGCGAACTGCCTCAGCCAAGGAACGCCGTAGCTGCTCCTCTGGGCCTGTGGCTATTCAAAGCCTGCAGTGCCACAGGAGGAAGGGGACGTACATGGCAGTAAGAACGCAAGCCGACTCTCTCCGGGAGGCACGGTGACTTCAGGCAGGAGGTCCTAGGTGGACTGCGAAGCCGAGGGTTTCTCTGAGTTCAGCTCAGCCTAGGGTAATGCGTAAGACTTCGACGCCATGTGGGACGTGCCAGAACGGTGTCCGGGAACGTGTGCGAGTGCTGAGGACCCTAAGCTGCTCCCAAGGGGAGTGCAGCGCGTTTCCCTACGCTGGGCATACACAGAGGGGCTCTAAAGGGCTACGGGCCTGGATGTTGCTTAGCAGACCCAGGTGGGCCCGGCGGTACTCAGTGTTCCTGCCGGGAACAGGGGGCCCGCGCCAGCCTCCTAGGTGTCCAGAAAACCCTGCTGCCGTTGAAGGTGCCCAGAGCCGAGGCCACCGCCTCATGGAAACTGCTGCACGCCTCCGCTTCTGCACCGCCACTCGGGGCCTTCCTTCCAGGCCTGTGTTCGTGCTGGGCGTGCCGTTAGCGACACGGCATGGTGAGATGCTGACTTTCTCCTCGGGCAGAGTGACTTCAGGTACGAGGTCCTCGAAGTATTCAAAGCACAGTGTTTTCCCATGGCAGCTCACACAAGGGCCATGACAAAGTCGCACTCACCCGAAATGCTGTCCTGAGGCTGTTCGAGGGCTCTGGAAATGTAGCGCTCCTCGAGGGACGTCCAGTGTGTAGCACATCGCGCGGCACGCACAGAGGGCCTCCGGGGGTGGTGTGGGGGGGGGGTCAACCAATGGGCCTCGAAGTTGCTCAGCCGCCCCACAGGGGTCTGGAGGTACTCGGTGAACTTGGAGGGAAAGTGATGCATACCCGAGAGGCCTAGGAGTCCTCCAAAGTGTACTACTTCCTTTAAAATAAAGCCTCTACGCGACTGAGAACTCATGGAGACAGCTGCCTGCCTCCCTTTCTGCACGGCTACTAGGGGCCTACGCTGGAGGCAGCTTGTCACGTTGAGGTTCCCTCTAGCTCTAGAGCTTGTCAGGCGGACCAGAGCCGCGGCCATGGAAGCACCTGCTTTAGACAGAGCAGACTCATAACGTTCCCCGAAGCACTCTGACAGGGCTAACAGGCCTGTCGAGAGCAGGGAAGGTCAGGTAGCTTCAAGGCAGCATGAACGCAGCCTTCCAAACGGGAAAGCAAGGCTACTTGCAGCAGGCCCCCGTTTCCGTGGGCGCACTCAGCAGACATCCCCGTGGTTTCTCACAAGCCCAAAGAGACACAGGTCACCCTGAGTTTCCTTCCCTGAATCAACTTCTCGAAGTAGGGTGTTCTGCGTCAAGCGAACTGCCTCAGCCAAGGAACGCCGTAGCTGCTCCTCTGGGCCTGTGGCTATTCAAAGCCTGCAGTGCCACAGGAGGAAGGGGACGTACATGGCAGTAAGAACGCAAGCCGACTCTCTCCGGGAGGCACGGTGACTTCAGGCAGGAGGTCCTAGGTGGACT